>NW_027223580.1:0-17097 GCF_030449975.1 Polyergus mexicanus
AGCGACTTAACACGCTGAGATAAATCTTCAACGTGAAATATAGTTGACTGTAAAGAATTTAAATAAGATGTATCTATTAAAAAGATATCGCATCTCTAAGCATACATCTAATTTTCATATCGGTGCTACAACAATAGCGTTTAAATTATTACTTTTAGACAGGTTTGTTCTATTTAAAGAAGTCTACGCTATTACATTAATATTATTCTTATTCATTTAAAATGGCTTTTTTTACTAAATGTAAATCATACTTGCAAATCGCAGATTTGCAAATGACAGATTGACATACTAAAAGTGTGTCATAAATATTACACACGCAGAATTCCTTTAATTAAACATTATCGCATTGTTTACATCCACTTTTTTGACTATTACGAGGTAGATAACGGGATTTCTTTTTATCTTTTTATTTCCCGATATAATTTATATTCTATCGAAGTAAATATGAAACCCGAAATGCATTAATCGGATGTTTACGCGAAACAAAGAATGAATCACGTGGCCGGGCGAAAGCTATTAGTTCGTGACGGACCTGATCGGTTAAGAACAGGCAACCTCTATACATCTTTTCTTTTTTTAATCAAGGTGCTCGGCTATCTGTCGGACGGGTGCACGCACCAGCAATGAAGAGGCACTTATGATTAGACCACTGGAAGATCCACTTACGCGATGGTCCACTAAAAGTTAGCACTACTCGTAAATCGATTGTAACGCGGTCGCTCTTAGTCGAGAATTTTTCCGTCGAAGGATCTAGAGTTACCTTTAAAAAGCGATCCACCGGCTTGATTTTAGCTTCATATTAGAATCGCACCTGATGAATGCCGTACCGCGAGACCCCAGCTCCTTCCTCCGTCCCTACGTTAAAATTCTTAATGACGATATCGCCAATATGGTTGTATCCGGGGTCGCCGAACTCGGCCTTAATGGATTCTTCGAATTTAACTCGCATGATTAATTTCGCGCATCGACGATGCGACGAAGAAACGGAGAAACAACACTGTGGCGCGCTCGTCCGATTTGGATTTTCGAGGCACTCGTCGAATCGCACTTATCATAACGTTTCGGCGCGGCGTCGCCTTGTTAATATCGAATATCCCTTTAATATCTCGCGCGACCACGATGGTCGACTAGTCGTTTATGTATTTCGATGCACAAAATTTAAATCGTGGAATCAATCTCTCCCTTATCATCAATTAAAAAAATTATTTCCAGATTATAGTAGCATAATTTAAAATTTATTAATACTAATTTTAATTGATCGTTATAACATTATGATTTATTCAAGAATTCCATATGATTACGCAATAATCTAATAATCTAGTAAGCACAGAATAAAATACAGAACTCGATATAAGCCAATATATATCTAAAATTCTTTGACGAGAGCAGTGTGCAAATATAAATAATTTTTGCAGACATAATCGATTCTCCATCATTCTCTCAGTAGGATGCACGTTATAAATAAGAGCGACGGAGGAGTATATACTGTCGAAGTAGGCAGCGCGGTATTCACGGGGTACCGAGATGGAAAAGCGCGAATTAGACGGGAGAGCAGATGATGAAAGAGGGGGCGGACGTATATCGCGTGCGGGATAATCAACGCGGGGTAACATTAATTATCGTTATCAGAGCCCTGAAGGTCTGAAGCGTCGTGTAACGAGAGTGCGCACAGTGCTCTCCGCATAGATAGAAGAGCATGGCCGCGTAAGTTACGCACGCAGGGAAGTTCAAAGAGGCCGAACGCGCGCGCGTGCAATGCTCTCGCATCTAAATCGCGCACGCACGCATAGTGCCTATAGTACTCGCATGCACATGAGATGCAACGTACGATACGCGCCGTTGCTTACGAGTCTATTTGCGCGTGGATTGTGCGTGGCGCGCGTACAGCCTGTCATGGACGGATGTACGAATGTCGATTATCAACATGAGATACGTCAACGAGAGAGATACTTTGGACTGTGAAAGAAATTAATCGACGAAATCTCGCTTACATTTGTTTCCACGATTGATAGATATTTTAATAGGTGTTTCGCAGTTTATAAATACCCAAGTGTCGAATCTGAGGAAGAGTATATGTTTCGATTTTGTTAATTGTTAAAAAAATCAGACTTAAGAAGAAAAGTAAAATTTTAATCAAAGAGAATAACTTGGGATTTTTTAGAAAATATATTAATATCTGTGTGTATGAAAAATTAAAATACGGAGGCGATATTAATGCGTCAAATCGATTTCGCGAATATTGGATCTTAAAAACAAATGAGAAGCATAATTTTAATTAATTTTATTTTTAGCACACTAAGCATCGATCTTCCTTCCAAAGATACACGTGTCTAAATAATCTCTTGTCTAAATCTCTTCTGACAAATACCAATAGTTTAAAAAGTAATGACGAAAGTTCGATTGGTGTCTATGACGTGATCGCTAGTAATTACATGTCGAGGTTTAGCAATATATAATTAAAAGTCAATCCCTCTCTAAATTGTTCTTCATTTGCACCGTCATTATCTTATGACTAACAATGGTGTTCACAGCATTCATTTCGCTATTTGATAATTGGTTTTTAGATGCTAGTTATATAAGAAGTTGTTTTTCTCAAATTGGTATTGGTAGGCAATGATTGCCTAAAGATTTTCTATTGTATTTTAGCATATGATAAAGTATCATGTAATATCTCTCTCACAGATAAGTATCATGATATATTTCTCAAGATAATGTATTTTAAATATATGACAAAATATTACATAGCATGCATTGAAAATGGAAAAAATCCAATAAGTAAAGAAATAATATTTTTCTATTCAGCGTGCCCGTTTTTTTTTTTTTTTTTTTTTTTTTTAACACGCTCTTTTCCTTGTTCATTTTTGTTTGCGTCCCGCAGGAGGCTATCGGAGGCAACCGGAGTCATTTGTTTCGAACGATAAAGTTACGATCCGTCGCGTCGGTCGTCGCAGGAACCAGATTCAGTCCGCTCGTCGTGAGTCGCGCTACGACGCGATAACCACTTAAACGCACAAATGGACTCGACTTTATGCGCGAAGATAATTTCATAATGATTTACCGGCTGTCCCACGAAAAGCTCGCACTCGATAAAAGCGCGGGTCTTAGTGCATCAAGGTATCACGGTGATGGGTCACTAATTAGTCCTTTGGAGGAACACTCGATCGCTAATTGTCGCCCTCGTTTCGCATTACGTCATTAAAAAGGTGCAACGAGCGACAATGACGTGTTATTTTTGCCGGTACACAGAGAGACGATTTTTCATTAGCCCGTGGATACGTAAATTTTCTATAATTTCTTTATATATGTGTAATCACATTGAACAATAATTACATCAGAGATTAATGAGAGGAGAAATATTATTTTGTCGAGATATGTCTTGTTTTAGTATTGTTGAGTTAATGGAAGGAAAAGAACCAGAGATAAGATAAAAACACCAAAGTAAATTATGGTGAATCTGTTACGCTTGCGTGCTAGCAGATATCATGTATGTATTATACGTATACATGTATATTGTGTGCAAAATATTATTTCAAGTAATATCTAACACAATCATTTTTCTTCGTGTCCACAATTAAATTTCGAGGCTCTACAGTTTCATTCACAATACCGTTCAAAATTTGGCAGTGACTAGCTTTCACAATCCTAATGTTAAATTCCTTAAAGAAAGCATGTTTTAATCAAGAGGTAAAAGAGAAGAGAGCAGATATAGATGAAAATATTAATTTGTAATCAATGGACGAAATTTAGAGAATAAGTACAATTACGTCGTAAATGAAGATATCTCTTTATTAATGTTCATCGAATGGAGATTTGCGCCTTTAAGAGAAACATATTGTGTCTTGCGCATAAACGAGGCAGTTTTGATTGAAACACATGCATTCGTAAGCATCGGACGAAATAAGATACAATTAAGTGTCTCATTAGGCATCATTCATCCATTATGAATTCCTCTCGCATTGGCATTAAGTCTAACGGCTAACTATAGCGCGGAAAAAATTTATTCGCGATCCGACCGTGACGAATTATTCGCAAAATTAAGATAACGCGCCTTTCTTGCCGTTTTGTCGACGTCATCGTGCCTATCTTTCGCAAATAAATATATTTACAAAAAATTCAATTTCTGTTTTCGCAACGCGTTTTATTAACCGTTAATCGACGCGCGTTATCGCTTTGCCGTCACATTGCCAAGGTTATGAAACTGTACTGTCTTTATTAAAAGAATGTAAAAAAAAAAAAAAAAAAGGAATAACGGCCGTCTCGTCATCGTGTCTAATTGTCTGCGGTAATGACTATAGGTGCAGCGACCGGCGATAATGCGCTAAAACCTATCCGCCCGTTAAATGGAACTGCGTAAAATGTCAGCAAAACAGGGAGGAGAATTATTTCCGATCGATGACAGTCCAATTCCGCGACGGAATGCTTCTCAATCAAAAATACATTTATCGTTAAAACAGAAGACTGGCAACTACTCTTGTAACGGTAAAACGCGCAACTAATCTTATATAAAATGGTCTTTCTCGTTACATTTTTATCTTTTTTTTTTTTTATCAGAGATAATAAAATAATATCAGATAATGCAAAATAAATTCCTTTCTTAAAAAAAATTATTTATAAGAAAAAAGTTTAAACTAGTCAGACAAAAAATATTCTTCGCGATGTAATATTAAATAAATATTTTTACTTGACAAGTCGAGTAACTTAGGAGAATCTTGAATATTAGTGTTTGATTTTTATTATATCGATTTTATATCGATATAACACGCTTTGGCGTATAAGCTTGATTATTGTGTGTTTTACTAACGTCCGACTGGCACGAACGAGCACAACAATATAAAACTGTCGATGAAATATACGATAACCGACGTTAATAACTCCGTCGAGTGAATAAATTTATACCCACCGTCGTTCGTAATTAAGAATATTATTATAAAAGTCGGGGCGCGAGAGAATTGCACGCGAGCCGCTTCAAAAATGATACGCATTCGTAGTAATTAATCACGTCTTCATTCGGTAGCACGTTTTAATTTGACGTGCCGCACAATTTTGCGCATCCGTGAAAGTTACGCTCGGCGATTTCTTTGACCGTCGATCGGCGAATTACGCTTTTCTCGCGTACCGTGTCGTTAATGAAATTTAATTGATCGCATAATGGATGTATAACACCTAGCGAAGTTAAACTTATGATTGAATTTATGCCGACATAATTAAAGCTACGTATGTGAATATATAATTTACTCGATAACGATATTACGATATTATTATTATTATTATTATTCCATTTTTATATATTAATTAATATTCAATAGACGATTTTATTTAAAAAAATAAATACTCGTCCTTTTCTCTCATTAATTTAACATATATTATTATATATATTTATTCTACAATATATTAATTTAAAATATATGTTATTTCAGATACAATTTCAACTTGAGAGACATTAGAAAAAGAATAGAACAATATTTAAAGAGATACACATACATATGTAAAATTAATAATTTCTCACAAATAATAAATATCACGATGTAAATATTCAGTTATACGGATTGATAATTCTCTTATACACGGTTGCTCTTGCACAGACATAGAACGCGCACAATATCTCTCCTTTTCCCTTGGCAAAATATCATTTTAGAACTCGCGGCGCGGTGATTTGTGTCTTTCGACAAACGCTTTCCCCGATTTCGCGTGCTCTAGCACGAAACGTATACGTCAGCGCGTACATACGCGCACAAACACACGTGTTCCGTCCGCTCGCACACGAGCGCGCGCATCCGCGAGCTGTCTCGGAACGGCGGTATAATTCAATTCCAGGTGGAACTACCTGCCCGACTAGGTACGGCCGTGCGGCTCGAACAAGTGGAGGCAAATGAGATCCAGTTAAATTTGAGTTTAGTAAGTTAGCGCAAAGTTGGCGCAACTCTGTGGCCCGTCACGCGGGGCACCGTGCCCCGGCCCGATAGCGTACACGCGGTGTAATTGCAATTAGCATATATCACAGTGGCGTACTCGGCTCTACGAGTTCGCCAGCACGCAAGCCCATCGGCGTAGTCGCCATTCAGATTTCGATTCGTCTCCTTTACGGAAGATTAAGTATAAGATCGCGGTGCTCGCGAAGTTCAAGTACAAGTTCTATTGAAAATATCTCTCTTTCAGCATTTCAGATTTATAAAAAAAAGGCATTTATGTTTTAATAATGATTTTTGAAATTATATAATTGTCTTGTTGGTATATAAGATGTATGCAAATGGAAGGAATTAAGATTGGTGAGAAGAAGTGTATCGAAATGTATCTATAGTAAAATACATATATAAAAACTTAGTTATCTATTTAAAATGAGTACTAGTGCTCCTTTTAGCTACTTATTATTGTAACAAAAAGGTAAAGGGACGATGCATAGATGCATAAAATCAAGTCTTAATAAATTTAATTTGTTTCCAAATAAAGTACTGCTCGTTCTGATATGCATATCTCATACTACCCCTAATGCATCATTCAACGATTTTAGGATAGCCCATGCATGTAGATACCTCGCCTCGCAGAGTCGGACCCCGTCTTACGTCGACCGTGCAATCTTGTTTCACGTGCGGTATAAACATAAGTATACGTCACCTCGAGAACGCGCTCGGAATCCCACAGATGCAATAAAATCTGGATACCGTACGTAATTACGTCGTAAAAAAAAAAGCTTCTCGCGAGGCTCCACGTTAACGCAACTACATTAACTATACACTAACGATTCGAGGGACACAAGTGCGATTTCGCAAAATCCAGATCGCCTGTACCGGGCGAAGAAATGGAAAAAAAAAAAATGACGCACTAACGAAGTAATCACGATGAGAGCCGTGGCGAATTGGTCGGGCGCTTTAACGACGAGCAATTTGTTGGCAGGAGGAAAATGTTTTCGCGGAAGTTTTAATGAAATGTTTTAATCAGAGCCGCTCCGAGATAATATAAACGCAACGTAATCGTAATTAGCACACATCGCGCCTTATCAGCGAATAAACTGGCGTCTACGCCAATAATCCGCTCGTGATTTTTGCGCGAAACCTATAGCCTGAGAATAGAAAATACCATCGTTTCGAAAACATGAGAACGCACTCCTGCGTTTGAAATTCTTCGCAACATCGCCAATTATATTCGCATCGATAAGAATGTCGTTTTATGAATTTATACTGAATAAATGGGGAATATTTCATTGATAAATTAACACACGAGTAAATTAAAACTTGGATTTGCTACATTACGGTGATACAATTTGGATTGAAATTATATATTCGATAGGGATAAACGAAAATTTTAAAATATTAAATTATAATTTTATTTTCATTGTATTAATTATACTTTTCAGTGTATTAATTATACTTCTATTCAAGTGAATTGGATTTCTTTTTATAAACTCTGTATATTTTACTATTAGACATCAGATGGCTCATCAATAATCAAACAATAATCTTCACAGAAATAGAAATCATTATATTAAAAAACTGCTTTACCAAATCAAATATAATTATAAATATAATTACAAGTTCTTAATGAACCTACAAAAATAAGGATTTGACGAATATTATGTATATAAAAAAATATGCGTTATCTGTAAATTATTCGAAATATAATTCTAAAATATGAATCTGAATTATAATTTTTACTTAAATGTTGAAAAAGCTTTCTAAAAAATATGCTAAGAGTCGACACCGTTGAAAAAGAATGTTATTTCCCCACTTGAACCTTGTATAATTACTAAATTATCAAAAAGTCATCTTATAAAATTGCAATGATTTGTAACCACATAATAAATTTACTGAATTTCTCGCGTGTGATTATGCATTTCTAAGACTCGCGAATATACGTCTCGCTCCGATGCCTTTAACAATCTAATAAGTGTCAAGCTATGATTATACATTGCCGGTGCTTTGTGTAGAGAGCTCTTTATAGCTCTTTATTTTCCTCTGCGATGTATCCCGTACATCTCCAAAATAGCTCGGAAGATTATTTACAAATCACGCTCTTAATAGTTTATCATTTTATTATTTAACTTTTACATTGCTTTAATGTTCGCTTACGATACGATCAAACACATGTACGTATAATTTATATATTTATATCTTATTTATATATTACTTATTTATAATAGAATTTATGAAACAATAATCATTCATCGTACTCTGTTATCTGATAACAGAATTAAATAAGAATGTTAATTATTATTATTAAAGAATGCCAATATTTTTTTTTCATACATAAAGAAAAATTAATATTATAAATAATATATTGTAATTAAATATTTTTATATTCTGTTTGAAGATATTATATATTTTTATATTCATTTTTAAATGCTGTAATATATTTTTAGTAATATATTTAAGATTTTTTTTTCAATATTTAAACACAACTCGTTTTAAAGTATTCTTTAATTCAATCATATACATAAGCATTCATCCATGACTTCCTTGGGAATAAAGGAGCCTTTGGTATGCCGGGGTTAATGCGTACATTTCACGCTTTCTCGATTTTCTTTGATCCGCAAAAATTACGACTTATTATATACGCCCATTGAGAGACTCGGTCGATTGTTGCAAGCGGTGAAAATTAGTCACCATGACTAATCCGTAATAACGAGCCGCGAAACTGAAGCTTGTCGATTCAATCAAATAAGCGCAACGTGAATTATTCGAGCTTCTCCCGGAAAATGTCGAAATCATTGATAGAAAATGGCGAATGATTTTTGTGAATATAACAATACTCTTATGAAATCATATTAAAACAAAATATTAAATATTATACATATTTTGCTATATAACTTTATGTATTAGATAAATGTCCATTCAATCCTGTTTGAAATTTACAGCGATCGAATAACTCAAAAATATAGTAATTCAATATTATAAATTAAGGAAGCTCGATGTGCAGAATATTTTCAGAACACGTAGAAAATGATGTTTTATATTAAACATGAATAGAACGTTATACTTATTGTTAGTAGCTCTTTTACTTCCTACAAAAAAAGTGGACTCTAATATAGATTTTTCTGAGATCTGTTTAATTGAGAATCCGCGATCCATCAAATACGAATTCATAGATTAAGAATATGCTGCAAATATGGTAAGAAAGAAGTGCGACAGACGATCGTGCGACCGTTCTATTAGCTACAAGCGCGAAGGGATCGACTTATCGTAAGCGGTAATGCTAAAACAGAGCCGCCATGTTCGACGACCGGCAATCACAATTAACAGCAAAACGAGAATGTCGTAAAATACAATTAAACATTATTACTTGTCGTCTAATGGTCGTCGCGGCCATGAACGCGCGCAGATTTGCATACAAACCCATATGGTGCATACGTGCGCACATATAAATACATGTAACTAATGCACGTAAGGCCGTGAACACGTCGCTTACTTTGTTAGCATATCCCTCGACTGTTGCGCAGTCAACAAAATCATCAACGCGCGATACCGTAATTGCGCTGTCCGCATATGTCCCGAGTTGTCATAAATTACAATTTTTAGTTCGCGATGCGCGATTGAACGTACGTGCTTTTTGACATGCAAGCTCCTTAATTGAAGAGAAAAAATTTACGACCATGCGGCAAACACAGTCTTTCCTCTACAAATGAATAGCGTTATGATTGGCGATAAATATAAATTTAAGCATCGGTATTATTGCTACATAATTCTCTGTACGAATATAATAAATATTTCGTTGAACATCGTTTCAACTATGTTCTCTGCAAATAGTCTTGAGAATTTATAAAGAAATGGATTTTAGTTTAAAAAATATCCATATAGCTAATCGTTAGCAGTTCTGCCTTTGTAAGTTTCGTTAGCAATTTTATTTTATTGTACGTAATCGCGCTTTGTTCCTTCTATTTTTTTATTCAGAATTCAAGTTGTGTGAAACTATATGCCCCGTTTTCGTGGACCAATCTACACTTAACGCGATACCATATCTGTGTTTTACGGTACGCTTTGGTTTGGTATAATACGAAATTCGACGCGGATCGACGGGGATTGTTGGGTTCACAGTAACTTTTCATTCGTTATTAAAGCGTGTTTCGACGAGATCGTTTTAAAAATAGAGATGTTAACAAAATGAGACGCGTTGGCAGCTCGACGCTGTTTTTGCCGGCTCTACGAGCGCCACAATGGCGTTCACGAAGGAACACTCGGAGGACAATGGTCAGTTGATGGTTTTCGTGACCCAGCCCGCGCTCCCTTTGGCTCCCCGTTCCGTGCACCCCACGAAACGAGATATCGGAGACGCCTATCAAGCTATCACGCGTTGAAGAATTAACGCCATTAGTGACTCGACTTTTCTCGGTGGCCCAATCTTTTCTTGAGCCCGTTACACTCTCTCCGCCGCTGACTCACAGATCTCTTCGCTCACGAGTGTATCGCGGTCGTAAAGATAGATAAAGTCGTTTATGTGACGATAATTTTTTTTCCATAGATTTTTTCTCGCCACGCAAGAAATTAATAATTTTTAGTTTGAGCGCGACGCGAACATTAAGGGGGAAAAAAAAAAAAAACAATAAAATATAATATGTGTCAAGACACGCAAATCTAAAGAAATGAATCATTCTATGCAAACATGTATTTAAAAATAATGACAAAGCGACTATCTTTTGAAGTTTCACAAAATACAATCGTTCCCGTTAAAATAATTACTTTCGCATTGCTTATGATAAGCATCTAGGTCTAAACAGAATATTCCCACTCTTTACGAATTTCCCCTCGATTGATAGACGCGATAAAAGCTATCGCTAGTTTACAAGCCGCGCGATTCAATCGTTATGAAGCACGAAAAAAGCCAATCAACGTTTATCTCATTATTGGATTATGATTATTATTCGCTCGGACACACAATCAAGAACAAATCCAGATATGGAAAACTAGCATCGATCATATGCGATATCACGATCAACAATTTAACGTCCATTAGATTGAGCTGTCAGAGCAAGCAGCAAAATGATACAATTTTTTAGGTAAATGTAAATTGTAAGAATTAAAAAAATATTGTTGATTATAAAAGATAAAATGGCGATAGGAAATCCAATTTCATTAATTCTAAATCTTCAATTCCTGAAATTTCTAAATAATTTTTTTAGATTGTGATTAAAAATCCAACTTTTTTTTTTTTTTTTTTAAACAGGATCTCGTATTTCTGTATCTTCCCGATATTTTCGCGTCCCGCAACTTTTCTTCCCTATCCGAGGACCGATAATTTCTGGTATCGTTTTCGCTCCAACGATGACGACCACGTCCGGCAAACGAAACAAGAAGGACACGTGCTTCTTTGTTTTTCTCTTTTTTTTCCCTTTGTGTCGTGAGAGAAGTTGCGCGAGGCAACGATGACTCCAGAAGAAGGAGACGCCGAAAGAGCAGAGATGCTGAACAGTGCTCATTGGACGATTGCATATTATGCACTGGTTCGGACCCTTCTGTAATTGGTCGCCACTCAATTGCAGTTCATTAGGTAACTGCCTGTTTTTTGCGCCGACTTTGCGACTGTAGTCAGAGAGCGATAAAAAGAAACAAAAAAAAAATGATAAAAAGCAATTATCTCCGCTCCACATTATCCTCTCGTGCGTTTATACGTAATACATAAAACACACCGAAGTATTATAATGTATCGTCTGCAAAGAATAATCAAGGGAAAAAGAGATATCAGAAAAACACACGAGGTGTATGCGGCTATGATAAAAATGATATTGTTATGAATCTTGGGTTTTTTTTCTGATCTTAATCATTTGAAGAATTTTAGATTGTCATATACTCATCATATGTATATAAAAATATATATTGTTTAAGAAAAGAACTATATAAATGACAACAGAGTTTTAATGAATGCTATATTTTTCGTTAAACTTTCATTGAAAGAAAGAGAAATTTAAAAAAAAATTAATTTATAATATAAAATAATGTAGATAGAATATTGTATTTTCGTAAAATTCATTTCACAATAGAAATTATGCTCATTCATACTTCATAACATCAATATACACTCTGTAGATTCTCAAACTTAAGGTCAGAAACCAGAACCGATTCTCATTTCCTCGCCATTCTTCAATGAATCCGCACTCACACTCAGGAACATTAGATTAACGGCGGATGACAGGTCGGCTGTTCTTTGTCTACTTTGGGCAGGCTAACTCCGGCCTTCTTTTTATATCGTGAAATTAGTTGGCCGCGGTTTCCGGTCCCGGTTTCTTCATCGTGCGTCCTCGGCCATCATTAGCCGGCCAGAGGATCAAATTTGCGACCTCGCCAAAACGTCTCCGCGATCTTGGAATTCGCCAACACTCTCTTAAATCATTCGCTATATATACGAACAAAATATTTGTTTTATATCGCGTTTAATGATTAATATTATTTCGTCACAAACTTTAATGAAAATTTCCAATTATTAGGCAACAGAAATAATTGATACATTAAATTAGAATAGTTAAAATAAAACAAAAATTGTAAACTATTAAATTTTTTAAAAGTATAACATAAAAATATATTTCATAGATAATACAAGATTAGGAAAGATTTCAATATATTCTATTTAAGAATTTACTATTCTCTTAAAGAAAGCCAGATAATAAAATTATATGTAGTACTTAGCTGAAAAGATAACATAAGTACTATCCTCTCGTCAAATTATTAATTTATGATTCGTTTGTAATTTACTGTTTTTAAAATAGATAGTATACGATAAAATATTGATACGCAGTGTCATAATTCAAAGTATATAAACAAGCGCTCGTAAATTCGTTCCCAGCAATTTGTATAAATACATATACATTTAAACAGATCGTAAGTGAATTATATCACTTGTGTGATATTTTATATTTTATAAATCATCTTTTCTCATGTTCACACATATATGCGAAAATGTACATTATCATATTTAAAAGACTATTTGGCGCTTAGTTTAGGTTTGCGAAAGTTCGAAATCTGTTTCGAGAAAAAATTTAGTATTTGTATGCGCGTAGATAGGAGTGTATGTATGGTATCGATATCTCATGAAAGTTCAAAAATTATTTATTTGGGCGTTGACGATTTCCTTAATATATAGATCAAAGTATGGTATAGGAGACTAAACACATCCATTTGTCTTACTCAACATATGAAAACTTTTTTTATTTTTTAATGCATATATGTTAGACATGTTTTCACACAAAGTTTGGTTTTATTTTTTGTGCGTTTACACTGATATTCTTATCTATATTATTATTATTACTCTTAAGATTCTTTGATAATACAAAATGTAGCGACCCTTTATAAGTAACCATATATCACATCCTATCTATCTACAACCAACTCAATATCTCATATAAAGGAGCGCAGGAGTCTTATTACGAACAAACGCACGCATTACAGATTACAACGCACATCTCGCTAATAATTAATTGCACCGTTTACGAACCGCTTGTAGCCGATAAATTCCATAAGGTAACGCGATCGTCCATAATGACGGTGTTTGTTTCGTCGACGAAGAATATCGTTGGAGTTTATTACAATGTTGCTTACGCGCGACGAAAATTTATCATCTTTATTATTATTTATCTTACGACCTGCTGCATCAAGCACTAGAGTTTCTTTTCGTAGAGGCACAATACCCCTCGCGAACTAATTAGCGACGAGACTCGTTACCGAACCCGCTTTTCTCGCGACCGCCAATTGTCACCGCTCCATAGTTTATGACAGATCTTAACGCGATCCTGATTGACCATAAATCATTACCACGGATAAAATTATGCGCTCGTCGACCGCCTAATAACGTAATATTGAGCATTTATTATCCGATGTAAAATCGGCCAAGATGTGCTTTTACCCAAGATTTATTCGGCGATGTTCTTTTACCAGGGTATGTTTCTTCTGTACGATTTCTCGCGTAAATCATCGCGTTCGGTTCATTTTGCTTTGTCGTATTTTTGCAGACTGTTATTTTCACGTTTTTCTTTTCTCTTTCTTTTATCTTACGAATACTACCCTAGAGTACCATTGCAAAAGAAATAAAAATATGTATATATAATTAAAAAATTATTAATGTTTAAATTAAAATACATTAACGAGATAAAGTTTCAAGACATTTTCACTCAGGAAAGATAGTTTACAAATCTACGAAATAATATAATATATAAATAAGAGAAAATATACACACATTAAGCCTAGAACGCTTTGTATAAATTTGTTCCGTACACAGGTGGATGGCGGGTGTAGTTCGTTTCCTGTCATACGATTAGGCACACGTGTATTAGGAAAAACACTGCGATGTATAATATAACAGGTGTTGTCCCGCATATACTGGTTAAGACGTAAAAAGCTCTTATCACGATTATTTTAATATTGTATAATTTATATTCAGTATTAAGTTATCGAGCAATTATTTCGCGTATTTAATATCTCGATCTATCAAAAATATTTAAAAAAATAATTCATCTCAAAATGATAATATTTCTTTCTATTTCTCATCCTTTTCCAGTTCAAAGATTATTTTGCTTTTCTCCAGGATTGTCACTCACGGTTATTATTTGTTTGTCCATTTCTTTATTCGTGAAACGTTTCTTCTCCAACGGCATAGTCTTCGTTGCATCGCAATTTCCACACTTCTTTCTATACGGAGCGAAAGATCGGATTTATTGATATCGCTACTGCCGCGTATATAAGGCAAGTGAAGGCGCTAATCGCGGACGTTATAAATCTGCACAGCCAAGTTCGCCCGAGTTCCCTAATCGAAAATCGACGAGTCGCGACGTGGTGGCGGACGTTTAAACGCGACGCGAAGGCAATGTCCCGCAAGCGCAACGAAGTAGAACGATAAAAATGCGCCGGCAAGGGAAAGAGGAAAAGAAAGAGCGAGGGGAGAGAGATAGGAAGGGGAGGGGGTGAAAGACGTCAGATCCCTGTTAATAACCGTTATAGACGAGATGTATAGCGAGCTACATAATTACAGGTTTGGATACATTGCTTACTGGCCGGTGCACCCGAGCACGCCCTCTGTTCTCCTTCATTAAGACCGCCGTAGACGGTAGCCGCCTGTTACTCCTCCAGCTACATCCTCTTCGTCTTCCTTCTCCTGTCCCCATGTTCTTTTAAACAGACTTACAAAGTCTTCCGTCTTTGAGAACTGAATCTAGCATAATAAGCGGAGAGGTGCGAAAATTGCGGAAGTGTATAATTTTCTGTATTTCTAGAGATGCTCTTTGGCATAAGAAATTTCAATATCGAAATTTCAATATTTTCACAAACGACGCATTATGAATGAAAATTTTTGCAACACACAGTCGAAGTGTAACAATTTTTATTCTCAATTAAATATATATATCGCGTAAGATTTCTGTAATTGCCAGACGCGATCGCGATTTTCGACAACGAAGGAAATCGGAAATAAGGGAAGAAAAAGGAAGGAAGATTCTTGGGACTTGAGAGAGGGACTCGGCGTCGATCGTGGTTCCGAAGGCGACGTTTAGATCCAGGGACGTGATGGTACGAAATCGTCGAAGACCCGAAAGGAAGCGGCTGCTTATTAATAAGAAACCCCGCGTATCTCGGGGTCGTTTTCCATGCGGATCGGATCGATTACCGATCTGGCTCGAGGAGGTTGCGGACGCCATTCTCCCTCCCTCTCGCGATCTTCATTCCTACCCCTCCCATTCCCTCCGTTCGCAGGACTATCATTTGTTAAGCTGGATAACTTAGTCCCGTCATTACGAGCAATCACACTTGATTATTTTTGTCTACAGAGTTGTGTACCATCCCATACACTTCTCTAGAGATGATCGGGCCTGCTTGTGGGTCGAGACAGAGAACAATGCATATATGCGGGCAGGTTGAGAGAGAGAGAGAGAGAGAGAGAGAGAGAGAGAGAGAGAGAGAGAGAGAGAGAGAGAGAGAGAGAGAGACAGACAGACAGAACGGCGAAGGGTGATATCGCAACAAGAAGGAAAGAAGAAATCGCGAAGAGATCGGGCGATCGAGCGTCCATTTCCGCTTGATTGCTGGGATGTGCGTCGGGAGAGAAATAGGGTGATTTCGTGCGCATGCGCGCGCAAATTCAAATTGGGGAATTAGGCGTCGAAAATGATTCGGCAAAAGTATCCATCGATCAACGATCGGCGAACGAAACGTTCGAGCAATGCGTAGTAACGATGCTTTCGATCCCCGATCCGAAGAATTGTCGGGTTGCCTGCATCCATCGGGTGCGACAATAGTTCTACTAATCTGATATATTGAGCATTGTATATTCGTGAATAAAAATGTCTCTTCGTTTCCAATAACGTCAGACATAAAAAAGT
Organism: Polyergus mexicanus; assembly: GCF_030449975.1. Taxonomy (NCBI): domain Eukaryota; kingdom Metazoa; phylum Arthropoda; class Insecta; order Hymenoptera; family Formicidae; genus Polyergus; species Polyergus mexicanus. The sequence continues at coordinate 16,286 of NW_027223580.1, forward strand.
TTTTATATAAGGAGAAGCACTTATTATATATAATCGTTATACTAGCATAAAGAGAAAGAGCAAAGAATATCGATAAAATAAGCCTTCAATTTTCAGTCTTGGTCAGAGGTATCCTTTTAATAAGCTATTAGCCTTTTGAGACCAAATGTAATACGCCAACTATAATCAACATTAATATAATTTAAAAATTGCAGTAATTTTTTTTAAATATCTTATTAACAGTCGTTCGTTTCTTAATATTTACTATATTCCATCCAACATGATGTAATTTTGTTCTATCACTATTGAATATTTTTCATATTTCCGACTAATGCCGTAAAAATACAATAGAAATACATTTGCAATGTTATAAAATTTGAAACACATGACACATTTGCAAATAAGACTTATAAATTGAATGTTTCAACATATTGACAACAAATACAAATGAACAAACGATAACAAAAATTCGTGATAATAGTTAAAATCGGCCGTAACAAGATAATTGCGCCGTAGTAAAGAATACGGAAAAGAAAGGGCATGCACTCTCGGTTGCGAACAAGGCATTAACTTTTACGAGCGTGATAATCTCGTGACAGCGAGCCGACGATAAGTATGAAAAAAAATGTCCCGCTCACGATCGAATGTCTGCGCACTCTGAGGCTTCGCGTATGATTATCACATCGTTAAATATAATTAACATTATCGAGCCGCGAGATACGCATAATGCAAGGCGTCGTACAAACGAGTCTTAAGGCGATTTTGCATCGGCAAATGCTAAAAACGGAGACCGCGCGAAATAGAAGAAAGACATCTGCATGAAAGAGATGATT
>NW_027223581.1:2500-7500 GCF_030449975.1 Polyergus mexicanus
CCGCCAGCGACGGGACTTTGACGATTTTCGACTTTCCGTAAACCGGAGGTACCGCCCGCAAACGGATCGGTGCGTGGTCGACAGTCCGTGCGCCGGAGGTACCGCCAGCGACGAGACTTTGACGATTTTCGACTTTCCGTAAACCGGAGGTACCGCCCGCAAACGGGTCGGTGCGTGGTCGACAGTCCGTGCGCCGGAGATACCGCCAGCGACGGGACTTTGACGATTTTCGACTTTCCGTAAACCGGAGGTACCGCCCGCAAACGGGTCGGTGCGTGGTCGACAGTCCGTGCGCCGGAGGTACCGCCCGCGACGGGACTTTGACGTTTTTCGACTTTTCGTATTCCGGAGGTACCGCCCGCGACGGGACTTTGACGATTTTCGACTTTCCGTAAACCGGAGGTACCGCCCGCAAACGGGTCGGTGCGTGGTCGACAGTCCGTGCGCCGGAGGTACCGCCAGCGACGAGACTTTGACGATTTTCGACTTTCCGTAAACCGGAGGTACCGCCCGCAAACGGGTCGGTGCGTGGTCGACAGTCCGTGCGCCGGAGATACCGCCAGCGACGGGACTTTGACGATTTTCGACTTTCCGTAAACCGGAGGTACCGCCCGCAAACGGATCGGTGCGTGGTCGACAGTCCGTGCGCCGGAGGTACCGCCCGCGACGGGACTTTGACGTTTTTCGACTTTCCGTATTCCGGAGGTACCGCCCGCGACGGGACTTTGACGATTTTCGACTTTCCGTAAACCGGAGGTACCGCCCGCAAACGGGTCGGTGCGTGGTCGACAGTCCGTGCGCCGGAGGTACCGCCCGCGACGGGACTTTGACGTTTTTCGACTTTTCGTATTCCGGAGGTACCGCCCGCGACGGGACTTTGACGATTTTCGACTTTCCGTAAACCGGAGGTACCGCCCGCAAACGGGTCGGTGCGTGGTCGACAGTCCGTGCGCCGGAGGTACCGCCCGCGACGGGACTTTGACGTTTTTCGACTTTTCGTATTCCGGAGGTACCGCCCGCGACGGGACTTTGACGATTTTCGACTTTCCGTAAACCGGAGGTACCGCCCGCAAACGGGTCGGTGCGTGGTCGACAGTCCGTGCGCCGGAGGTACCGCCCGCGACGGGACTTTGACGTTTTTCGACTTTTCGTATTCCGGAGGTACCGCCCGCGACGGGACTTTGACGATTTTCGACTTTCCGTACTCCGGAGGTACCGCCCGCGACGGGACTTTGTCGATCTTCGGCTTTTCGTACATCGGAGGTACCGCCCGCGATCGGATTTTTAACGCTTTTTATAATATTTACAATGTTTTTTCGTCTAACAATGTTTTTAACGATGTTTTTTCGCCTTTCGTTTTCAGCGACAAAGTCTCGAGCGCGTGGGTATTTCGACGCTCGCACTCATAAGCGACCGTGCGTAGTACCGTGCGTCGCCGACCGCCTGGCCGCTCGGTTGGGTATTATAAGAGGTACGTCGCGCTCGGCGCGTCGGACCGAACCGAATCGGACGAACGGGCGGTTGCGCGTTCTTCGCGCGGCTCGCACGATTCTTGCGTTCTTGTCTTTTCGAGAACGTTTAAAACGAACGATACAGGAGAGATTTATTATTGTTTAAGAGGAGAGAAGAAAACACAAACGGCGATTTGTGTTGTGCTTTATCGGACAGAGTCCGAGTAAAACGTCTCTATGAGGGAAGAGACTATTGTATTTACGCTCTCGTCGACAAAATTTCGACGAGCTCGAGCTCGCGCTCGCTAAGCAAAAAGCCGTGTCGTCGCCGACCGCCTGGCCGTCCGGTTGGGTATTATAAGAGGGTACGACGTGTCGCGCTTCGGCGCTTATTCTATGCACACACTTTTATTACGAGCACAGCATTGCCACGAGTCGGTGTCGCAAGACCGAATGGCTCTTATGTGGCGCGCACGCATCTAGTGTGTTGGCCGCGCGATTCCCTCTCGTCTTGGACGCAGCAGCGGAATCGTCGCGCTTACCGAACGTTTACTCCACGGATACGAGTGGCGTGGAAGGACGGATTACAACGTTCTTCCCGCACGCTTTGTACGCCGTAGCGAAATATAAGTGCGTGCTAAAAGCACGATAGCACATTTATCCTCGACGTCTAAGCATCGGCATCGTCGATCTAGCGTCAGGGTAAATCGCGCGGTCCTCGCGATCGCGCGTTTACATTGGGAGAATGAGAATGAGTATGATCTTTTTATAATACACAATATAAAATGGAGAATGATCTTGAAGTAAGAGAGGAGGAGGTTTATTATATACACGGACCGCCTCGCTCCTCTCACGAAGACGAGACGCACGCATAAAGTGTGTTGCGTAATAAGTAAGTAAGTAGATAGAGAGTGTCGCCGACCGGCTAATAAAGACCGGCGGCGCGAGAAGTAAGAGCTTAATAGCGACGGGCCTTCGGGCTCGCTCGCGAGTTACCGCTCCACGCGAGTAACCGAACACGAAGCTCCCTGGTTGATCCTGCCAGTAGTCATATGCTTGTCTCAAAGATTAAGCCATGCATGTCTCAGTGCATGCCGAATTAAGGTGAAACCGCGAATGGCTCATTAAATCAGTTATGGTTCATTAGATTGTACCCACATTTACTTGGATAACTGTGGTAATTCTAGAGCTAATACATGCAAAACAGAGTCCCGACCAGTGATGGAAGGGACGCTTTTATTAGATCAAAACCAATCGGTGGCGGGCGGTTCGCCGTTCGTCCACCGTTTATTTTGGTGACTCTGAATAACTTTGTGCTGATCGCACGGTCCTAGCACCGGCGACGCATCTTTCAAATGTCTGCCTTATCAACTGTCGATGGTAGGTTCTGCGCCTACCATGGTTGTAACGGGTAACGGGGAATCAGGGTTCGATTCCGGAGAGGGAGCCTGAGAAACGGCTACCACATCCAAGGAAGGCAGCAGGCGCGCAAATTACCCACTCCCGGCACGGGGAGGTAGTGACGAAAAATAACGATACGGGACTCATCCGAGGCCCCGTAATCGGAATGAGTACACTTTAAATCCTTTAACGAGGATCCATTGGAGGGCAAGTCTGGTGCCAGCAGCCGCGGTAATTCCAGCTCCAATAGCGTATATTAAAGTTGTTGCGGTTAAAAAGCTCGTAGTTGAATCTGTGTCGCACACCGTCGGTTCACCGCTCGCGGTGTTTAACTGGCGTGATGTGGGACGTCCTACCGGTGGGCTTAGCCTCGCGAGGGGCGGCCCAACTAATATCCCGTCGCGGTGCTCTTTACTGAGTGTCGAGTCGGGCCGGTACGTTTACTTTGAACAAATTAGAGTGCTTAAAGCAGGCTACCTTCGCCTGAATACTGCGTGCATGGAATAATGGAATAGGACCTCTGTTCTATTTTGTTGGTTTTCGGAACCCCGAGGTAATGATTAATAGGGACAGATGGGGGCATTCGTATTGCGACGTTAGAGGTGAAATTCTTGGATCGTCGCAAGACGGACAGAAGCGAAAGCATTTGCCAAAAATGTTTTCATTAATCAAGAACGAAAGTTAGAGGTTCGAAGGCGATCAGATACCGCCCTAGTTCTAACCATAAACGATGCCAGCTAGCGATCCGCCGAAGTTCCTCCGATGACTCGGCGGGCAGCTTCCGGGAAACCAAAGCTTTTGGGTTCCGGGGGAAGTATGGTTGCAAAGCTGAAACTTAAAGGAATTGACGGAAGGGCACCACCAGGAGTGGAGCCTGCGGCTTAATTTGACTCAACACGGGAAACCTCACCAGGCCCAGACACCGGAAGGATTGACAGATTGATAGCTCTTTCTTGATTCGGTGGGTGGTGGTGCATGGCCGTTCTTAGTTGGTGGAGCGATTTGTCTGGTTAATTCCGATAACGAACGAGACTCTAGCCTGCTAAATAGGCGTACCTTATGGTATCGCGAAGGCCCCCGGCTTCGGCTGGCGGGTTTTTACTACCAACGTACAAACAAATCTTCTTAGAGGGACAGGCGGCTTCTAGCCGCACGAGATAGGAATCAGCGTGTGTTCCCTGGCCGAAAGGCCCGGGTAACCCAAAGCAGTGGTATCAACGCAGAGTACTGGGCTTGCAATTGTTCCCCATGAACGAGGAATTCCCAGTAAGCGCGAGTCATAAGCTCGCGTTGATTACGTCCCTGCCCTTTGTACACACCGCCCGTCGCTACTACCGATTGAATGATTTAGTGAGGTCTTCGGACTGGTGCGCGGCAATGTCTCGGCATTGCCGATGTTGCCGGGAAGATGACCAAACTTGATCATTTAGAGGAAGTAAAAGTCGTAACAAGGTTTCCGTAGGTGAACCTGCGGAAGGATCATTAACGTTCCGGAGGTCCTGCTCTGCGTCTCGAGTCTTTTGGACGCGCGCTCGCAGCAGTCGGCGACTGAATGGACAAAGAAAACAGATACGAAAGTAAAATGGAATTGACGGATTATATCCCGCATGTACTAATACGACGACGCGCGTCGAACGCCGCGCGCCTCTGCGACGACCCGAGAGAGAAAGGGAAGCCAGCAGCAGAGCGCCGTCGGCCTTTTTCGGTGCGGTCGGCGTCGTGCGAGCGGGATGGAGGAGGAGAGGATTATCCGAGACTCTCTCCTTAAGCTTCGTAGCCGCAACCGGCGTCGCGTCGCGTCGCGCGCGACCCGTTGAGGCTCGTTGCGCAAATTGCGAAATTACATGAATGCGATTCGGAGCAGAAGACGCTTTCCCGATCGCGCTCTTGCCAAGCGCAGAGTTACGATCCGGCGTTAGCGCGTACCGGTGGTAACCTACGCCCGTCCGTGCGTCCGCAACGCTCGTGAACGCGCCCCTCCCCGCACCGGGGCAGCGGTCAGCGTGTTTGTACGCGAGCGCGCGGCTATCGGACGAACGGGCGAGAGGACGGATCACACCCGATCAAGTCCGACGGTTTCTTCAAAGAACATTCCGCCCCGGCTCTTCCAAATATATATATTATTATATTATATGTACGGGGAAGAGA
>NW_027223581.1:15000-17045 GCF_030449975.1 Polyergus mexicanus
CGCTTTTTATAATATTTACAATGTTTTTTCGTCTAACAATGTTTTTAACGATGTTTTTTCGCCTTTCGTTTTCAGCGACAAAGTCTCGAGCGCGTGGGTATTTCGACGCTCGCACTCATAAGCGACCGTGCGTAGTACCGTGCGTCGCCGACCGCCTGGCCGCTCGGTTGGGTATTATAAGAGGTACGTCGCGCTCGGCGCGTCGGACCGAACCGAATCGGACGAACGGGCGGTTGCGCGTTCTTCGCGCGGCTCGCACGATTCTTGCGTTCTTGTCTTTTCGAGAACGTTTAAAACGAACGATACAGGAGAGATTTATTATTGTTTAAGAGGAGAGAAGAAAACACAAACGGCGATTTGTGTTGTGCTTTATCGGACAGAGTCCGAGTAAAACGTCTCTATGAGGGAAGAGACTATTGTATTTACGCTCTCGTCGACAAAATTTCGACGAGCTCGAGCTCGCGCTCGCTAAGCAAAAAGCCGTGTCGTCGCCGACCGCCTGGCCGTCCGGTTGGGTATTATAAGAGGGTACGACGTGTCGCGCTTCGGCGCTTATTCTATGCACACACTTTTATTACGAGCACAGCATTGCCACGAGTCGGTGTCGCAAGACCGAATGGCTCTTATGTGGCGCGCACGCATCTAGTGTGTTGGCCGCGCGATTCCCTCTCGTCTTGGACGCAGCAGCGGAATCGTCGCGCTTACCGAACGTTTACTCCACGGATACGAGTGGCGTGGAAGGACGGATTACAACGTTCTTCCCGCACGCTTTGTACGCCGTAGCGAAATATAAGTGCGTGCTAAAAGCACGATAGCACATTTATCCTCGACGTCTAAGCATCGGCATCGTCGATCTAGCGTCAGGGTAAATCGCGCGGTCCTCGCGATCGCGCGTTTACATTGGGAGAATGAGAATGAGTATGATCTTTTTATAATACACAATATAAAATGGAGAATGATCTTGAAGTAAGAGAGGAGGAGGTTTATTATATACACGGACCGCCTCGCTCCTCTCACGAAGACGAGACGCACGCATAAAGTGTGTTGCGTAATAAGTAAGTAAGTAGATAGAGAGTGTCGCCGACCGGCTAATAAAGACCGGCGGCGCGAGAAGTAAGAGCTTAATAGCGACGGGCCTTCGGGCTCGCTCGCGAGTTACCGCTCCACGCGAGTAACCGAACACGAAGCTCCCTGGTTGATCCTGCCAGTAGTCATATGCTTGTCTCAAAGATTAAGCCATGCATGTCTCAGTGCATGCCGAATTAAGGTGAAACCGCGAATGGCTCATTAAATCAGTTATGGTTCATTAGATTGTACCCACATTTACTTGGATAACTGTGGTAATTCTAGAGCTAATACATGCAAAACAGAGTCCCGACCAGTGATGGAAGGGACGCTTTTATTAGATCAAAACCAATCGGTGGCGGGCGGTTCGCCGTTCGTCCACCGTTTATTTTGGTGACTCTGAATAACTTTGTGCTGATCGCACGGTCCTAGCACCGGCGACGCATCTTTCAAATGTCTGCCTTATCAACTGTCGATGGTAGGTTCTGCGCCTACCATGGTTGTAACGGGTAACGGGGAATCAGGGTTCGATTCCGGAGAGGGAGCCTGAGAAACGGCTACCACATCCAAGGAAGGCAGCAGGCGCGCAAATTACCCACTCCCGGCACGGGGAGGTAGTGACGAAAAATAACGATACGGGACTCATCCGAGGCCCCGTAATCGGAATGAGTACACTTTAAATCCTTTAACGAGGATCCATTGGAGGGCAAGTCTGGTGCCAGCAGCCGCGGTAATTCCAGCTCCAATAGCGTATATTAAAGTTGTTGCGGTTAAAAAGCTCGTAGTTGAATCTGTGTCGCACACCGTCGGTTCACCGCTCGCGGTGTTTAACTGGCGTGATGTGGGACGTCCTACCGGTGGGCTTAGCCTCGCGAGGGGCGGCCCAACTAATATCCCGTCGCGGTGCTCTTTACTGAGTGTCGAGTCGGGCCGGTACGTTTACTTTGAACAAATAGTACTCTGCGTTGATACCACTGCTT
>NW_027223582.1:0-16844 GCF_030449975.1 Polyergus mexicanus
AAGCAGTGGTATCAACGCAGAGTACTTATAGAAATGTGTGATACATTAAAAAAGAAACCTAAGCGAAGCTTTTCAGAAGCTTGGCTTAGTGATGATCGATTTAAATTTTGGATACGCAAAGTATCATTTGACGATAGCCTTTTCCATTGTATTATATGTAATAAAAATTTTTCGTGCGGTTTATCGCACGTTATAAGACATGCGGATTCTGCGTGTCATAAAGAAAATGCATCATTATTAAATAATAACAATATAAGTTCAAATACAATAATACGAAAACGTTTTAAACAACAATGGTTAGAGATCGATTTGTTTAAGCCATGGCTACGCGAAGTATCAGATGACGTTAACTCATTTTTCTGCGCGTTTTGTAATATATCTGTTATTGGTGGTTTGTCTCAAATCTATCGTCACGCAGAATCCAAGCAACATATTATAAAATGTAAAGAAAATGAAACAAACAAATCCAGTGAAGATATGAATGTGAACGAATCACTTTTGTCATTTGAAGAGCAAAAGTAATCAGCAGAAATTCGCTATGCCGCGTTAATTGCTGATATGAATATTTCGCATCGAACGGCAAAAGATATTCTTACTCTTTTTCAAGAAATAGGAAAAGATTTTAATGTTTTAAAAAAATATGAGTATGGGCCAAACAAAATGTACAAGTATAATTTCAAATGTGTTATGTCCGATTGAGACGGATCGTATAGTTAACAGCATTCAAAACACTAAATTTTCAATTTTTATTGATGAAACATCTGATATTTCAAATGAAAAATGGATGAAGTTTCTTGTTCGGTATGTTGATTCGAAAACATTACACATTCGCTCGCAATTAGTAAAATTAATTAATATTGATGCGAGAGACTGCAGCGCAGAAAAATTGTTTAATGCTTTTAAAGCTGAAATGTGGAAATTGAATATTCCATTTTTAAATATTGTTGCTTTATCATGTGACAATGCATCCGTAATGACGGGAAAACATCTTTCATTTAAAAAAAAGCTGAAAGAGATGTGTAAAAATTTAATTACACTTCCATGTCCTTGTCATTCCACTGCATTAGTTGCGCATGCCGCATGCGCTAAAATACCGGATTATTGCGAGGAATTTTTTTAAAAAATCGTGAATTTTATTAACGGTAGTCCAAAACGTTCGGCAATTTATCAAGAGTTCTGTGAATGTTTTCAGCAAATAAACCTAAAAATTTTAAAGTTGTCTGATACACGGTGGCTTTCTCATCATTCATGTGTTGAAAGACTTCTTGAGTTTTGGGATACTATCAAGTTATTTCTGAATGAAATTACCATAAGCGAAAGAACAAAGTCTGGAACATATTTATTATCTATGATGCAAAATCTAGATATAAAAGCCTATTTCTTATTTTTACAGCATATTTTAAATTTTTTAAATTCATTTAATGCATTTTTCCAAGCTGTAGAAACTAGAATACATTTATTGCAGCCAAAGTCAGTAGAACTTTTAACCACAGTTTGCAAACATTTTTTAAAGTCAGAGCATTTGAATAATTTATGTGATAATATTAAATTTGATGAAAAGGAGAATCAAAAATTGTTAGAAGAAGTTTCTTTAGGATCTGAATGTGAAGACTACCTCGATGAATTAATGAAGGAAGAACATGCAGATATAGTTGCAAATGTTCGAAAGAATTGTTTGCAATTTTATGTAACTGCCGCCGAGGAAATTTATAAAAGATTACCAATTAATGATAAATTTTTATCAAAATTAAAAGTTTTCGAACATAACCTAGTATTATTAGATATTGATAGAGAAACATCATTCAATGATGTTTCTTTTATCGCTGAAACTCTTGGCGGGTTTGACGAAAACAGTTTGAAGAAAGAATGGCTTACTTTACATCTAGATTTTACAATAACAGAAAAGGAAAAGCTATTAAAATTAAGCTTTGATGATATGTGGAAACAAATTTTACAAAGTCAGTATTCCACTAATATTGATAAATATCCCAATCTCAAACGTCTTTTGAATGCTGTTAGATCACTTCCAAATTCGAATGCCGATCCAGAAAGAATGTTTTCTGTTTTAACAGATTTAAAAACAAAAAAACGAAATAAACTTTCGTCTTCCTCTATAAATGCTATTTGTGTTTTGAAATCAGCATTGAAAGCAAGAAAAGAAACCATTCTAAACATGGAGATTGATGAGAAGCATTTATCTCTCATGTCGTCGGACAAATTATATAACACTCCTCCTAAAAAACAAAAAAGCAGTCTTACATTATATGCTGCAGATATTTATGATATTGCTGGTCCCTCAACATCTACCGATATGCAATAATAATGTTCAGAAGATAATGACTTATATTTTATGGCCATTATTATTCATATAATATAATATAATAAAAATAGTTGCTTTACTTATTTTCTTGTAAAAATATCATGTCGGTAATAGATATTATGTCTCCAAAAGACACCATATTTGTAAAAGGCGCGTCTAAAAATTTTCATGTCTGTAATAGACATTATGTTTGCAAAAGACATAATAAAGTAAATATGTAAAAAAATATTATGTTTACAAGAGACATCAATAAAATGTGGTACAATAGGGCTCCAGGCGAAGATCCACATAATAAAAAAATCTAACGCGCCATTAGTGGAACCTCATAGGTGGTGTGGAAATCCATTCACTCTTTGTTCTTATATTATTGTAATATTTATAATTTTACACAAATATATATTTATGTAAATAATTAATAAAGTAATTATTAAAGTAAAGAAATAAGAAATCGCATATGTCCTTACACGTAAATATATCACTTTTACCATATCATAATAAATAATAAAACTTAATATAGCATAACGAAAAAATGTTTTATATAACTATGTATATATATATACATATATATACATAATAAAAAGTTCACGAGTCGGAAAAGCATTTAACGCTGTCGTATGTAATAAGCCAAGCGCCAAGCGATCAACATTGCCTTCGTTGCCAGCTCGGTAGAAAGTGAGAAGAAGACGGAAAACATATGTCTGTTCTTCTCTACTCTCCGAAACTAACCGAAGCGCAGAGCGCACATGTACGCGGTTCGCGCTTGTGTGCGTTATCCCCTCCATTGCTGAGCCGTGAGCGGCGGGACCTGTTTCTGGTCACACTGGGCTGGGCGCTGACTGATGGCGGACGAGCGCCGGGTGACGCTGGCGACTTGGCGCCGATTGATGGCGGACGATCGCCGGATGACGCTGGCGACTTGGCGCCGATTGATGGCGGACGAGCGACGGAGACGGATGGCGATCGAGCGCCTAATGCCGATGGCGGCCGGGCGCCGGAGGTGGTTGGCGATCTGACTCCTAATAGTCGGGAGCTACTTGTATTTAGCGGGCTCTTTTCCACTTTCTTCTTCTTGACCACCTTGTGGAGTGGCGTTGGGCGCGTCCTTCGCTGGATAGCGATTTCGGCTACCGTGGGTAGCGGAACGGTGTTCCTTATCCGTGGCGTCGTGGATGGTGGTGCGGCGACTGGCGCCGTATTGCTTGCCAACGTTTAAAGCGCCTTGCGCTGCAAGGTAGGCGACTGGCGCCAAGAATTTTCTTTGTCCGTCGAGAGTTAGCGACTTGCGCTCGAACGTAGACGACTGGCGCCTATAACTTTCTTCGTGACTTGTCGTTCTTTTCTCCGCAGGGGGTCTGACCTATATTTCGGCCGGACGGCTTTTCACTTGCAGGTTGGCTCGAGCGCCTTGCGCCGCCTAGCGGTGCTGCCCGCAACTACGCGCGGACGCGCTATATGCCCGCCGGACTGCTTTTCACTTTCTTGTTGGCCCGAGCGTCTTGTGCCGACTAGCGGTGTCTCCCGCACTACGCGCGGACGGGCGAGCGCTTACGAGAAACGATAATTATTTCGCAAATATTGCGCTGCCGTTATTTTGTGGTTGCTGTAGGCCGCCACACGTGACAATATAAATTTTATTGAAAATAGCTATACATTGGTTTGTTTCAAGGTTCTCTGTTATTTTCTTCAATAGCTATTATATTTATTTGTTCTTTACTGGTAAGTATTTATTCGTGATTTATTTAAATAGAAAAGTATTATTTTTGGCCACTCTGCAGTTCACCGAGTTTGCCAGGAATCAGAAGGCTTCAACTTGTCACTGTGAAATCGGAGTTATCTTAACTTACCAGATTTATATTTATGAATATATGCTAGAGTACGTCCTCTAAGCACGTTGGATTCCTTCCTGTGAATGATCTTCCGAAGGTTCAAAAGAATTGGCTGTTTTACTGACTACAGCAAACGACGGCTGATCGAGGATGTAGGAATGGCTGGTCGTTAAATAATTGCGAATCGTTGCAATATAAAAGATCACTTTATTTTATATTCAACGTTAAATTAGTAATATTACAGTCGCTAGACTAGCGGCTGGTAAACTCGTTCTCTACAACGGAGTGTGTATATAAAAGTCTTAAAGACTCGTACTGGAGTTTGACGACGCGTACGCCGGATTATTAAACGCTAACTGGATGAACGTCGAAGTAGTAATTCAAAGTCAAAGTAGTAAACGTGTTAACAGTTGCGCTGGATTAATAATGCTGAACGTCGAGCTCGCACTGAGCTCCTCCGGTCTTCAGGTGTTGGTGGGAGAGATGCTGTAGTGGGATCGCCTTTTTGTAGATGGTGGGATATTCTTTCTATGCTTTTGCCTTAGGCTTCCTGATGCTGGTGGGAGACCCATGGGCGGGAGCGATGGCAAGTGGAAGCGTCGCTGGTAGGGATATCTGTGCGAGAAGGACAGCTATATCGTAGCCTCGCAACATTCCAACTTGTTTGTCCGGCTTAATCTTATCGAGCGGGCGGATAAAAATATCGATCGTCGGCTAGTCCGCATTCCATGCACTGTTCTAAGGCTTTTATAAAACTCTTATAATGCTACAGCGAATAAAATTTTATTCCTTATACTCCTAGCTTCTTATTGCTAAACGCATTATTAATAATGAAAAACGCCACGTTATTTAGAATTCGTGTGCGCATAGTATAGAGCAGTGCTGGGATTTACTTGTAATTGTTAACTATTAAAAGACACTTTTGGTGGCTAGTAAACATCGCTGCCGGTAATGTATATTTCTTACGGCAGGAAAGGAGAGCGGAGGGCCGGAATAATCCGGCCAAAGGGGAGGCCACTCCACCCGCACGAAGCGAGGGAGTCCCAAGGACGGGACGACGAGCGGACTCTCAATCCGGAACCTATTCCATCAAATAGGGAAGAGAGCCGATCGGGCGCAGCCGTAAGCCCGCATCTTTAAGCCGAACAAGAAAATCTGGGAAACTCCGGGGTGATGAAACCACCAACACGGCCGTGATGACAACAAGGATCGCGAGGATCGCAGGACGGCCCTGCGTAACGCGAAAGCGCCACAAGTGGCGCGAAAGCGATTTATCGCGCCGGCGTGTCTCCTGCAGGACTCTCGCTCGGCACTGTTCGGCGAGCTGTTAGGAAGGACGCAGGTCGCCCGGAGCGTACGAGCGAGCACGAGATCGCAAAGGAAAGGCCGAGATATTCCTGACGGTGGGACGAGCGTCGTCGATCCGATTTTGTTGCCGAATAATTGTAGGTAATTAATTCGGATGAGTCGCGCCCTTAATAGTTGTCGAGCCACGCGTTTTGTTGGATTAACTTGGTGAATATTTTTGGTAGATTAAGTCGCACGGCCGACGGGCACATGTCGCTCATCCGAATTAGGTAAAATAGGCTCTCTCTATTCACTTCGCCGCCGCCGACAGTCATTAGTGTTATTTTCGCGTTTGTCTGTATAATATGTTGTGAATTATCGGGATTTTTGCGTTCATGCGATCGATATTCCGACTCGCGCAAAATATTGTGCCGCGCGACTCGTACACCACAGTCGTTATCGATAGTTTCCGTGTATTGTTTCTGTGTATTGTTAGCGCGTGTTTTGTGAGTATTATAAGAAATTAGAGTCAGGAGAAAGCGAAATCCTAAAACTTCGTACAATAAATCTATCGGGTGTCTTTGAGCCCGCTATTAGTTTCCGCGAGTCTTGCGAGTTAGATATTCGGTATTTCAACGGAAAGGTCACCGTCATTGTTATTGAGACGTATATCGGCTTACCGCGAGCCGGACCAACGGACCGATTTGAGTCGTGCAAACTAGCATTTTCTATTATATCGAAGCGGATTCACGAGCGTGTAGTAGTACCGGCGTAAAGTAGTTACCGGCATATTCGAGAGATTTCTTTAGCTGTCGCGGCCTAATTAAGTCTCGTACGGCGGAAATCCTCGCGGCCGAAAAGTCGAGTTAGAGCGCGTAAGACGCCCGGTAATTTGATTCTGTTGCGCACGGTCGTGCCGATCTCCGCGGAAATAATATATCTTATTCCCCTGTAAAATAATTACTGTCATCCAAGGCTATTATTTATACGAACTACTCTATACTCTTGTTTCTTTCGTTTTAAATATATTATTGTTATCTTTGTTTTAACCGACCGAATGCTCATTTTGGCTCCCGTGTTCTCGACTCTCAAGATTTCTCCCGTCTTCCCCCGAACCCCCCCCCCCCCCCTCTACCATTTCGGGTATACTGAATAGCCGTGGAATTTTGCCGTCGCGTTAATTATCGGTCGCGCGATTATCTTTTGGTGTTGCGTTTTTTTTGTGAATGGTGCGGCCTGCCGTACCTGGCGCCCAACTTGGTTTATTTTGCGATTCCGGGAATTTTTCTGGATCGCGAGATCGATATTCAAAATACGCGCCGAAGGTGTACCGTGGGCATCGGAGAACCGCCCGCCGAATAAATAATTATTAATTAAATAATTTTAAAAGAAATATACGGTTACAACATATATATATAATATATATACATGTGCTATTATTTTAAAGCGTTCGAATTGTCTGCCTAGCTGTGCAATGCAAATATAAATTATTAATTATTCTTATGGTCTATATATGATGGTTATTTCCGCGTCACCCGCTGGCGCGCTCGAGCGTTGGCTACATATGGGGTGACTCGCAAGTATGAATACTATTTTACAAGTTAGATCTTTGCTTTGAACGAATAATTTTCTCCGGATTTTTACTTCTTTCACCTCTTATGGGTGTATTAACAATAAATATATTGTTTAAATAAAATCTGACGTGCGGCTAAGACGTCACACCATCAGCTTCACCATATAACGCTCCCTTATGGATCGTTCCAAAGAAGTCCGCGGCCGACGGACAGAAAAAGTGGCGAATGGTAATTGACTTCAGGAAACTGAATGAAAAAACGATCGGAGATGCATACTCACTGCCTAATATTTCGGAAATATTAGACCAGTTGGGAAGCGCGAAATATTTTTCTATTTTTGATCTCGCCCAAGGATTTCATCAGATACCCATGGCTGCTGAAGATCAAGCGAAAACAGCTTTACTCCATATGGACATTACGAATACCAACGAATGCCTTTCGGACTTAAAAACGCACCTGCGACTTTCCAACGTTTGATGGATAACGTGCTCGCAGGATTACAGGGAAATGAACTTTTCGTCTACCTCGACGATATCGTTATATACGCTAGGTCACTGGAAGAACACAAAATAAAAATCAGGGAGCTTATGCAGAGATTGAAAAAAGTAAATCTACAACTACAACCTGATAAGTGCCAATTTTTAAGGCATGAGGTAGCTTATCTGGGACACGTTATAGGAGGTGACGGTTTAAGGCCAGATCCTAATAAAATTATCGCAGTAAGGAATTTCCCGGTCCCTAAAAATCACAAGAACATTAAACAATTTTTAGGCGTTGGATACTATCATAGATTCATAAAGGACTTCTCAAAAATTGCTAAACCATTGACCGATCTATTAAAAAAGGATAAACCATTCATTTGGACCACTTTACAAGAAAATTCTTTTGACACACTCATAAATGAACTTTGCAAGGAACCCATCTTACAATATCCAAATTTTAACGAACCTTTTCTATTAACCACAGATGCGAATGGATACGCCATAGGAGGCGTATTGAGTCAAGGCGAAGCTGGAAAAGATTTACCAATATCTTATACTTCCAGAACATTGAACGACGCCGAAGGGAAATACTCCACTATTGAAAAGGAGTGTCTGGCAGTAGTGTATTGTGTCACTCACTTCCGCCATTACCTATACGGCAGACGGTTTACCATCTTGACTGACCATAAACCCTTGGTTTGGCTACACTCGATAAAGAACCCCAGTTCAAGTCTGTGGAAATGGAGGTTAAAACTTTCAGAATATGATTATGAAATAAATTATAAAGCGGGGAAAATTAACCTTGTTGCCGACGCTCTCTCTAGAAACTCATACATTTCAGATGTTTTCACGCTCCCTTTAACCACATTCAACGACAGCTCCAATGAATCTCTTTTCTCTTATCAAACAGCCCAATTAAATACTCAACAATCTAGACCTTCCATTACCAATGATATACCCGAAGACTCTCCACAGAAAATAATTATCAGAGATCTAAACGAGGATGCCTTATTAACTCCTCATATCATTACCGATAAACCACAGTTCCCATTTTCCATAAACCCGGAAGAAGAAATAAATTCAAACGACCAACCAATAGAACTTAACGAGGACGAATCAATAACGGACGAAAACTCCGAAAATGAAACAGATGAAAATGAAGCAGATTCCCCACAACCCAGATCTTCGGACAATGAAAGTCCTTTTCAAATAAATGATACTCGTGACTCTCTGCTTACTAGGAAGGATCACCACGTTATT
Source organism: Polyergus mexicanus (assembly GCF_030449975.1). Classification (NCBI taxonomy): domain Eukaryota; kingdom Metazoa; phylum Arthropoda; class Insecta; order Hymenoptera; family Formicidae; genus Polyergus; species Polyergus mexicanus. Next base: position 8,750 of record NW_027223582.1, read on the forward strand.
TTCGTAACCCTTAACGGAGCCCCTTGTGATAAAGGAGCGAGAGATTACCAGAGGGAAAATGAACTCCCAAAATTCGAAGAACTTACATTCACGAGAGCGCGGATCACAAATTTAAATAATGGAAAATTTCTAATAAGTCTTCCGATAAAACAAGATGATAAAACTACTATTGAACGGAGCAATATTCAAAATTGTATTCGATCACTACGTGATGTTGTGATAGAACTGGGACTGAAATCTGTTAGTATTGCTCAGAATGATTTATAGGATACGATTCCCTGGAACTTTATGTTTAAAACTCTTAAAGGATTTTTAGTAGATCTATCCTTAACAATAACAATTTGCAAATCTCTAATTCAGTGCTCGGATTTAGTTACACATTTCGGCCCGATTCCGTGGTTCACGCCTATTGCCTCCCACTCACCGCTCGTACGTTAGCGACGAGTGGCCAGATATGCGTAACTAAGGACCGCGACGCTTTGTCTCAGGAGTGTCCGTATATAAGAATGCCCAAATATAATAATAAGACAATACTTCTCTATAATTAAAAGTTTTTCTTCAATATTTTATATCAATGAAATATAAAATATTGAAGAAAACTTTTAGAATTTTGATAATTTTTGCGGTGCATTTAAAAAAATATTGTCTTATTTATTATATTTGGGCATTCTTACATATGAACGCTCCTGAGACAAAGCGTCGCGCTCCTTAGTTACGCGTATCTGGCGTCTCGTCGGTAACACACGAGCGGTGAGTGGGGGGCAATAGGCGTGAGCCACGGAATCGGGCCGAAATGTGCAACTAAATCCGAGCACTGCTCTAATTTGTTGTCCCGACCCAAGGGAACGACAGAACATTATTTACGAAAAACACGCTACGAAAATCGGGGGACATAAAGGCGTAAATAAAACTTATCACCGAATAAGACAGAATTATTATTGGCCTACAATGAAAAAGGATATACAAGAATACATCAAAACTTGCAGAAGCTGTCAAATTAAAAAACTTACCCGGGTGAAAACAAAACAACCTATGATGATTACTGATACCCCGGGAACTGCCTTCGATAAAATATCCATGGACGTCGTAGGACCGTTGCCCACGACCAATCGAAATAACTCCTACATTTTAACTATCCAAAATCTTCTAACAAAGTATTCAATCGCGACACCCATGCAAACTGCAGATTCCCTTTCCATTGCTGATGCATTTATAAAAGATTTCATTTGCATATATGGAGCACCAAAAGCCTTATTAACAGACCAAGCTCCAACCTTTTTCACCTCTCTGAAAACCATTGCTAGTTACTTTAAAATAAAACAATGTTGTACAACCGCTTATTACCCGCAATTCAATGGATCCATCGAACGGTCTCATCACGTCCTAACAGAATACCTAAAAATGTACACTAACCAGAACAACGAATGGGATGAACACCTCAGACCCGCTATGTTCGCTTACAATACATCCGTGCATGAGGGTACTAATTTATACACCGTATGCCTTAGTTTTTGGGCATCTCCCCATAACACCCTCATCCTTTGTAACTCCTGAAGAGGTAACCGAAACCCCTTATCAAGATTATTTTACTAACCTTATTGATACGATAAAATCATCTCAAGACTTGGCAAAACAAAATTGAGTAAAATCTAAAGAAATAAGTAAAAGGTATTATGATAGAAAAATTAATGTTCAAAGGTTTAAAATCAATGATGAAGTCTATCTAATAAAAGAACCAACAAAAGGAAAGTTAGACGATCAGTATACCGGTCCTTATAAAATTCTTGAATTATTACCAATGACTAACGCTAGAATAAACTTTCGAGGTAAACCACGCGTTGTTCATGTAAATAAGCTAAAGTTGTGCAAAAGCACATGCTATATCGATCCGGGTTGAAGGAAAACAAAAAATCAAACCTTGTAATCGTGGCCTGGATCTAGTAACATTAAGAAGCGTAAATTTCCCTAGTTTATTACTAGTTTTCTATTCTAACTGCATGTAAATATATACTCATACTTCACACTATTGTAACACAAAACAACGCGAACACTCTCCGCAAACTTTTAAAATCAATTATAATATTTTTAGGCGTACCGAGCAATCCTACTCTCGTTGACCATAGCAACATTACTGTCTGGCACACAGTCCATTATTGCGTACGACTGCGGAGGAGCCTATCTAAATGTAACCACAGTATCTTTGCTGCGTTCGGGCGACTGCGACATTGACATCGAAACACCGCTAACTACCAACACGTATATTCAACTATTGCAATTATCGAATTACGCGCACACGCACGCTTTCTAGTGTAAGATAGAAATTTCAAGAACGATATCCCATTGCGGTATGCATTCTCACATTTCGGCAGTACATAATGGTTACGCAAGTTACCTCCAAAAAAACATCTCGAGCCAGATGCGTGCAAATGCACAAAGAAGGTCTTTTGAAAGTAGGAACCGCTGAAATTATAGACGGCCTTGTGACGTCCAAATCGCACGTCTATTTTTTAAATAAACATTAAATTATTATTAACGCACCCATAGGAGGTGAAAAGAATAAAATTCAAAAAGAATTGTTCGTTCAGTAGAGAGTGCAACATTAAATGTAAGACTTGTATTTGCGAATTACCCCGTATATATAGCCAACGTTCAAGCGCGCCAGCGGGTGACGCAGAAATAACCATCCTATGTAGACCAGAAGAATAATTAATAATTTATATTTGCATTTAAGATTGCACAGCTAGTTAGGCAATTCGAACGCTTCAAAATTATAACATATATATATATATATATATATATATGTATGTCAAAGGGCTATTTTGGCGACATTAAAAAAATGAATATTTTATTGCATACATAAGAGTACATTTACTTTCTAACGCATACATTACTTTTATTTTTAACATAAAATGTACTAGTACATATGTATTAGAAATAAATTACCAATTGGCTAGTACAACGACAGTACAAAACTATTTACAATAATATATCATATGATTAATATGACGACAATATTATTTTTTATGAAACGATTATTTTAACGACATTCTATATATCAACTATTTTAAAATACACAAGTAAATTTCAAACACAATAAAAGAGTAAAAAAGAATTAATGAAAAAAATATAAAGAATTAACAACACAAAATTACTTTTGATGAAAACTACTTTTAAGTCGATTTTAATTTTAATTATTACAAAACTATATTATAAAAAACGACATCCGACGATTGGAAAGAGATAAACTCTGAACTAGTAAAGCCATTTCAATTATAAAGGATAAACTTCATTATTGCTTCAACAAATATTGAATAATATAAGTTCATAGATAAATGTTGATCATTCCATTATAGATTACAAAATTATATGTACAGAGACTTTAATATTGAAGTTAGTTCTAGTTTAAAAGATTTTTCGTGCTTTGTAATGGATTACTTATTTATGTGCAATAATATACATATATGAAAGAGAGATACACATATATAGTACATATAATAATATATAAAAACAACATGCTCTTTATAAAAGTGTGATATGTTAAAGCACTGTCTTCCATGATTTATTCAATAACTGAAAATCAATATACAAATGTCATTTCAATCTTCTAATACTATCACCAATACAAAGTTCTTATTATTTCAATTATCAATATAAATGAGTGTTGATCACTCCACTACAAGTCACAAGATTCTATTAGCGGAGATCATAATATTGAACTCTTGCTTAAAAGATTTTCATTCTTTGTAACGGATTCCTTTTTAACATTCGGTGCACGCTGGATCTGTGTGTTTACAAATTAATATCCATTATAGTTACCTGCTAAAATCAAAATAAATGATAAGATATGATATTAATACATACGAATTTAAACATTTTCCTTTGTATAATAATCTTACCTGTATAATTGTTATTACCAAAATTCAATCCTTTTTTCAATTTAATAGAAAACGCACAATATTTACATTATTATTTCATAATGTAGTTGCACAATCCAAGTATCGCTGATGAACTTCATTCTTGCTTCAACAGATATTGCAAGTTGATGAATAAGCGTTGATCATTCCATTACAGATCACAAGATTCTATTAGCGGAGACTATAATATTGAACTCTCGCTTAAAAGATTCTCGTGTTTTGTAATAGATTCCTTTTTAACATTAGGTGTACGCTGGATCTGTGTGTGGTTTCCAAATTAATATCTGTTATTGTTACCTGCTAAAATCAAAATAAATGATAAGATATGATATTAATACATACGAATTTAAAACATTTTCCTTTGTATAATAATCTTACCTATATAATTGTTATTACCAAAATTCAATCCTTTTTTCAATTTAATAGAAAACACAATATTTACATTATTATTTCATAATGTAGTTGCACAATCCAAGTATCGCTGATGAACTTTATTCTTGCTTCAACAGATATTGCAAGTTGATGAATAAGCGTTGATCATTCCATTACAGATCACAAGATTCTATTAGCGGAGACTATAATATTGAACTCTCGCTTAAAAGATTCTCGTGTTTTGTAATAGATTGCTTCTTGATATTCAATGCAAGCTGGATCTATGTGTGGTTTGCAAATTATTTTATACATTATTGTCGTCTGCTAAAATCAAAATAAACATGATGTAATATTAATAGATATGACTTTAAATCATTTTCCTTTGTACAACAATCCTGCTCATATAACTATCATCGTCACAATTCGATCTTTTTTTCAATTTAATAGAAAACACAATACTTAAAAATATTATGTGAATTATGAAAATATAATAAAATTACTCACTTTAATTATAATGTACCTCGTTGCAAAATTTTTAGAATTTGTTGTACATTCCTATAATACCCAAACACTTTCACGAACAAAATGTTTATTCAATGACACTTTTCTGTAAGATTAGAAAATCTAAAAAGCTTACAGATATATATTTTGAAAAACTATAAAAATAATAACTAGATATAAATATAATAATAGAGAGAAACACGCGAGGTTAAGATAACTGTCATGTACCTTGTTGCAACATTTAAGAATTTGTTGTACATTCTCATGGCACCCAAACACTTTCATGCAAAAAATGCTTATTCAATGACACTTCAGTAAGATCAGAAAATCTAAAAAATTTACAAATATATATTTTGAAAATATAAATGCGATCATACTAAATATAAATACAGAAAAAAATACGCGAGGTTAAGATAACTGTCATGTATGCAGTAGGTAATATAGGCTACGCTACGATTGGAAAAAAAACTACGGATGTTCCGAAACACTGCATTAACCAATTATGATAAGGAAATTTTATAATCTTTTAACTTCATTGACCAACCACCAAAATATTATGCATCTATATCGACTAATCTCTTATCGACCGCAGTCATAGAAAAAACATTGTTAGAAAATTTTTATTATTTATTTATATATAGATTATTTTTTGCATAAATTAATACGTTATTCAGAAAGAGTACCGGCAATAATAAATAACTTCGGTCTAAAACACGGCAATCGCTAAAGAAATCGATATCGTCCAACGACTGCATTTTTTCCGTACTTTGTATTGTTGAAATTATAGCATTAAAGTGTTAAAAGTTGTATATTTATGATTCTTAAAACATGACAGCACGACGAAATTTTTTACATTATCGCCAATATTTCTCGTGCAATATAAATTTTTCTCCTTGATTTCGACTACCGCCAAAGATATCGGTGTTAATAGAGAAAGACATTATTCTACATGTTCTCCGCTAAAAGGATTGACGCATTAAATTTTAAAATTAATAAAGCTGCTTCGATTATTAAAGCGATACAACGGGCCAAAATCGCGTTGCCTTTGCCTCGCATTTGCCTTGGTCCTTCGCGTCTAATGAATCTATCTCTTAAATCACAGCAATTTTTAAAGAAATTGACGCGTTGTTCAAGAACTACATTATTTTATTGTGTGCTATTGAAATTACGCCATTAATATTTTACGAATTGTATCTTTTTCTAAGTTGTGTTCATTATAAAGGCGGAACAGCCTTATATAACATCGAGATTTCGGCCAGCTATATCGCTTTAATAATCGTCAGCTTATTAATTTTAAAAATCTAATGCGTCAATCCTTGTAGCGGAGATCATGTAGAAGAATGTCTTTCTCGGATAACATCGATACTTTAATGGTAGTCGAAATCAAAACAAAACATGTATCTGACGCGAGGGATACTGGCGATAATGTGAAACCTCGTCGCGCTGTTATGTTTAAAGAATCATAAATATAAAACTATTAAGACATTAATGCCGTAATTCCAATAATACAGAACACGAGAAAAAGTGCAGCCGTTGGACGACATTGGATTCTTTAGCGATTGTCATGCTTTACACCGAAGTCGTTCTTCTTCTTCCTTTGCTTTTATGGCTACATCCGATCTAATAGAATCGGTACATTCCGGCCAAAAACTGGTTGAGAGTAATAAACAGAAAAAATTCCTCTATAGGAGAGGAAGAAACTCAAAAATAAAGTCCAAAGGACACACGCATAACGTGTCTAAACACGTCCGTTCCCGTCCGCGGACGGCAACGAACACCACGAAGTCGTTATCTACAATCTACACATACAATCGCTCCTTCGAAAAAACTTACTTTTCGCTTTGATCTCGGCTATCACCAAATATAGATGTTATTCGAGAAAGACACTATTGTTCGTGCTCTTCACTATAAGGATTAACGCGTTACCATTTTGAAATAAATATAATTTCGATTATATTAAAACGACATAGCGGGCCAAAATCGTGACGCTTTTGCCTGGGTTCTTCATGTCTAACACATTCTTTGCTTACATCTCGTCTACCGTTAAAGATATCGATATTATTCAAGAAAGACACTGTTCTACATGATCTCCGCTACCAGGATTGACGCATTAAAATTTTAAAATTAATAAGCTTACGATCATTAAAGCGATAAAGCGGGCTGGAATCGCGCCGCCTTTGCCGAAATCGTTCGCGTCAGATACATTTTTCGCTTACATCTCGTCTACCGTTGAAGATATCAATACTATTCGAGAAAGACATTATTCTATATGATCTCCGCTACAAGAACTGACGCATTAGATTTTTAAAATTAATAAACCTACGATTATTAAAGCGATACAACGGGCCGAAATCGTGATGCTTTTGCCGAGATCGTCCGCGTCAGATACATTATTCGCTTTGATCTCGACTACCGTTAAAGATATCGATGTTATTGGAGAAAGACATTATTCTACATGATCTCTTTTACAAGGATTAATGCATAAAAATTTTAAAATTGATAAGCTTACGATCATTAAGACGACATAGTGGGCCGAAATCGTGACGCCTTTGCCGAGATCGTCCGCGTCAGATACATTATTCGCTTTAATCTCAACTACCGTTAAAGATATCGATGTTATTGGAGAAAGACATTATTCTACATGATTTCCACTACAAGGATTAACGCATTAAATTTTAAATTTGATAAAGCTACGATTATTTAAGCGATACAACGGGCCAAAATCGCATTGCCATTGCCTGAGTTCTTCGCGTCTAATGAATCTATCTCTTAAATCACAATTTTTAAAGAAATTGACGCGTTGTTCAAAAACTACATTATTTTACATACTCTGTGCTATTGAAATTACGCCATTAATATTTCACGAATTGTATCTTTTTCTAAATTGTGTTCATTATAAAGGCGGAACGGCCGAAATCGCGACGCCTTTGCCGAGATCGTCCGCGTCAGATACATTATTCGTTTTGATCTCAACTACCGTTAAAGATATCGATGTTATTGGAGAAAAACATTATTCTACATGATCACCGCTACAAGGATTGATGCGGTAGATATTTAAAATTAATAAGTTGACGATTATTAAAGGGATATAGCTGGCAAAAATCGCGACTTTATATACGGCTGCTCCGCCTTTAATAAACACATCTTAGAAAAAGATACAATTCGTAAAATATTAATTGTGCAATTTCAATAGCATACGATACGTAAAATAATAAAGTTCCGAACGACCCGTTATATTCTTTAAAAATTGCTGTGATTTAAGAGATCGATTCATTAGACGCGAGTACTCTGCGTTGATACCACTGCTT
>NW_027223583.1:0-16806 GCF_030449975.1 Polyergus mexicanus
AAGCAGTGGTATCAACGCAGAGTACTATACGATTCTAAGACGATTTTTCCTTTACGGCCCGATACGTTGGCCCGCAAGATCTCCGGATCTCAATCCTCTGGATTTCTTTTTATGGGGATATTGTAATGAAGTAATTTATAAAACGCTTCCCGAAAATATCGAAGAACTTGAAACAAGATTACGACGTGCTATTTAGGATATCGACGAAGAAGTAATGGAGAACGTCCAAACAAATTTATTAAAACGCATGAGAACTTGCATTAGGATGGATGGCGGGCATTTCGAGCATCTGCTCTAAAATTTTTTTTTAATCAATCCGCTCTTTTCAAAGCGACCAATACATTTTAACGTGGAACATCTGATTTGAGCAGAATAAAAATAAATTTTCCCAAGTGTAATTTATTAATTACATTATTCTTGCGATCTTGCGATTGACTGAAACTTTCGCATCGTGAATGCAATAATTTCGAAAACGTAATAACGTATAACACATGCTTTCTAAAATAATAATTATTTATTATAATTATAAATAGTTATTAATTATGATAAATAATAATTTTTTTTAAGTACGTTATTATACGTTTTATGTTTTCTATCGCATTCGTAATGCGAAGTTTTCAGAAGATCGTTCGTCTTATCTCGCGTCAACCACGCGTCACACGCACGTCGCAAGTTGCACGGTACATGTCGCGTTTCTCGCATCGCTAGGCAACGTAACAATGTGATCGCGCAGTCTCCGCGGTACGTCGCTAAATAATAATCGTGCAGCAGTTAACGAAAATACGTAACATGAAGATTCGCTACGCTGTGAGTGAACAGGTGAGTGAGTGAGTGCGTGAATAAGTGAGCGAATGAGAGAGTGTATGAGTGTTGTGTAAAAGAGAGAAAGAGAGCGAGAAAAAGTGTATGTGTACGTGCGCGTGTGTGTACAAACGTCTCTCTCTTATTCCCTCCTACCTCCCCCCTCTCTCTCCTCTCTTTCTCTCTCTCTTCTCTCTCTCTCTCTCTCTCTCTCTCTCTCTCTCTCTCTATCTGTCTCTTCCTTCCTTTTACGCACACACTCCGTCATACACACATCGCGTATAGCAATCAGCTGATCGCAGCGTTCGACGAGCGGTGATCCGGAACAACTTTCGCTAAAGTGACGTTATTTTAAATACATATTCCTGACGTAATTCTAAGACATTTTCTTCTTTACCAAAATTTTATTTAAAGCATAATTTTATGTTATAAGGTAAAATAGTTAGCGACTCATGCGGTGGTAATCACGCATCGGACGGTCAGCTGTGGCGTGTTGCGCCGCTCCTGCCTGCCTTCTGTACTCGACGCGTGATTTGCTAACTATTTTTGCTTATAACTCAAAAATTACGCTTCAATTCAAATTTTGGTAAAGGAAAAATCGTCTTAGAATCGTATCAGGAATACGTCATTTTAAGGATGGAAGGTTGTTCTGAAACACCCTGTATGTAAATATAAAACCACATTATAAATTATTCATCTCGTGGAAATTGCTGCATAAGTTATTGTCCATAAGACAACGAAGTATAGGGTTATGATTCCAGTATATAAGAAAGAACTTGTACTTGCAAAATTCTCACACATGTAATGTTGCATATACGCAGTCGAATAATAATTCATCAATTCTTCATCAATTGCAGGATGTAGTTGTTTGAATATATATATTTCAGAATAATATTGACATCAGACATTGCGTAAATGTATATATATAGAAGCATCTTGTTCTTCTTCCACTTCTTCACATAATTGTCGTGCATTTTCTTTACTTGCTATTACTTTGTCGAAACCATCTTTTTGCGAACATTCAGCGTCTTGCTTTGTATATTAATAATATATTTTAATGTACTTTAATGCGGTAACAGTGTCTTGCCACTTCTGAAAAAACATGCTTTCTTCTTTAATTTATCCATAAATGTTAGAATTCTTCTAAATATACCATAATATAATGTATGATATTTATTCCTTTAATATAATATTATATCAAAGGAATAAATTCACTTTAATCTTCAAACAGAAATGATTGAAAGTCACTCAAAAGCCTTATTCGTATCTGTTATTAGATAATTAGAACTCTCTTTCAACATAAATGAATGTACGTTGGATAAATCAGTTAGTATTCATGTCTGATCAATTTAATACAGTGTTGAATGTGCAAAATATTAAATCAATAAGAATTTATATAATGGTTATAAGAATTTATATTATAATGTCGCAACTATGATACACACAAATAGACGAAAAGTATGAGATGCATTCTTTTACCATACGATTGTAAGAGTTTCTAGCAAATTATTTATATATGTTACATATTATTAATGTGCATGTATGCATGTTGTAGAAATATAAACGATAGAGGTGTGTATGCGCATTCTTAATATACAAAATATATTATGTGTTTTTATATTTACAGATACATGGATCGGCCAAAGCGCGTTATTATTAAACCATCGCGGTACGAAACGATGTCTTCGAATGAAAGTCCAACAAAGCGGAGGAGAAGCACAACAGTAGCTACCATCGGTTCAGGGATGATCGACGAAGACATCGAAGACATCAACAGATGCTGGATGAGAATCCTACAACTTTATACAATGATACACACATGGCACACCCACATACAACACAACATATACCACAACGCACGCACGCAAATATACAAACACACACAAACATTTCTTACATAGGGTACATTCCAGAAATACAGACAAACACGACACACGCGCATACTTCACCGATCATACACCAACACCCACATAATACACCTACACAAAGTTTTACACTTACCACAAGTGCTAACAAATCATATTATTCTAATAATACTTTGCCCGAGTTTCAGGAAAGCACAAGATCTCGGTCCATGCAGGAACAGGACACATGCCGTGATAAAACTACTCATCGTGAAAATATAGGATATGGTGTCGGCTATTCACAGGAAACCACGCAAAAGATCACAGAAAAAAGGTACCCTCATATTTATTTGTATGAAAATTTATAACAGAAAAATGTGCTTGTCAAAAGTATCTACTTGTAAATATTTATATATAATTACAAGAAAGAAAGGGATCAATTCGATCACGTGGAGGCCGAGCTGAGGTAAGTATGAAATATACCGTATATTTATTAATATGAGATGTTATTTTCAATATTTAACTTTAATTTTTTTTGTTTCCAGAAGAATGAATGGACTATTACAAAAAATATTAAGATGCGTACAGAATCGCCACTCCACACCTCAGAAGCCAGCCGAACTTCCCATCTCGTCGTTGCAACAAATGGACGCATTTGAAAATATCATGATGACAATGGATATTCCAATGTTGTAAGTAAAAACAAAACCTTATTAATTCATAAATACATATATATTATAAATTTTAATTAATCTTAATTTTTTTCAGGTAAATTATTTCCATTACATTGGCGGCTTTCACTTAAAGGAAGCCGTAAATCTATGTTTGAAAGAAGCGTTAACTGATGCACTTACGCGCTCGTTTACTTGGGGGGGTCGAGAAGAAGGACATCGACCTTTATATAACGCTCGTCTAACCTTGGCAATACATGGTATGAATTTTTCCGTTTTTTATTTAAAAAAATATTAATATATTATGTTTTTCTTTTACGTATTTCATGTTTTTTTTTTTTTTCAGAAGCTGTATGCAGAAATCGACATTTTCAAAAGCCAACGCGATCCGAATTCTAAGTGCAGATGCGGGAAACTTTGCGCGTTGCAAAGGAGACATCGCAGCAGGATGCGTGGTCCACGCACACGAACAGGCGAGGCGGCAAGGATTAACCGGGATTTGTGGAGCGACGAAAGGATAGAAGGAGAAGACGAAGAAACGAATATATCCGGAACTATTATATATATATATTTATATATATATACTCAGTCAGCCAGGTCTGTTCTAACAGATATTGCCAAGTGCTTGCTACAAATTATTGTCAGCAAAAAGGCTACAAATTTGGTACAAGAGTTGTTATTACCGATTAAGCTGGCAGATTGCCGGCAAGAATCAAACAAAGCTTGCTAACATAACTACACAGCAAATTGGCGGCAGAAACCGAGCAAAGCTTGCTGACATGACTGACATCAGATTGTCGGCAAAAACTGAGCAGGATCTAGAGTGCGCAATCTGATGGCAAATTGGCAGCAAAAACCGAACAAAATCTGCAGCTTATTACAAAATATTATAAAATAGTTCAGTCGCTTATCGCTATGCGGCGCGTTATTCATTATCTATACCCGTATTCAAATTCTTGTCATGAGTGTATATAAAGCCTACAAAATGCTAATAATATTATAATATATATATTTCCATCAGTTCAATTTTTGACATAATTCTTATACAGGAAATTCAGATATTGAATTGATTTTTTGCAAATCGGACAGATAATTGTTCGATTTTCACTTATTCAAACAATTTCTGTCCAAAAAGATCTTTAATTTTATAAATTAAGTTATTTGAATTTACCTATATGTTTTAACATATTAATATATGATTTTATATAATGTCTAATTATCTAATGGTCATTTTATGACCAAAACTTATCATCATTTTGTTACTTAGGGTTAAGGCTTTAAATCTATTTAAATATATACTTTTATATGAATGGCCAAAAGCTGCAGAATTTGTTCGATTTTTGCTGACAATCTGCTATCAGATTGTCTTGCGCAGATCTTGCTCGATTTTTGCCATCAATTTGACGTCAAATCATGTCAAGCTTTGCTCGGTTTTTGCCGTCAATTTGCTGTCAGGTTATGTCAACAAGTTTTGTCACCAAAACACAAGCTTAATGCGGACACAGATGGCACTGGATTTGTTACCAAGTTTTGAGCGAATTTGATGCCAATTTGGCAACAATTTGTTATCAAATTGCTTACTGGGTATATATATTTGTTTGAGATAAAAGTGTCAATATCTGTACATGTACTTGGGTATTCATATTGTTCTTGCCTTAAATTTTTGTATTTCAACTTTTAACATAAAATATATATATTCTATGTTGAAAGTTAAAATATTAATTAAAGATAAAAACGATCACATTGTGCAGGTACGTATTGTGACATTGATACTTTTATCTTAATAACTTTCATCTTACTTGAATAATTTATTTGTTTTGTTTTACATTGATTTCATGTACGACTTTCTCCGACGACTTAAAAGGGTCAAATATCAAATGAAGAAGCAAAGACCAAGGATCCAAGGACCATTGAGGAAAGGAAGAGAAAGGAGAAGATGGAGAAGCAAAAAGAGAAAGGAAAGGAGGAGGAGAGAGAGACCAGTGTGATCTCTGTCTGTGTTGACAGACGAATCGGCACTTTTCAGTGCCATTTTAATCGATAATACATGGAATAACATGTATCGTGTTCGTAATAATATCGGCACTTTTTAGCGCCATTCCTACTGAATTCCCTTTAATTTAAGATTATAATATTTCAAATGTTTAATACTATGATTTTTGTATGTTTAGGTAAATTTATACCCAAGCGACAAGGAGTGGCAAGGAACAGTCTTCGTGTAGCCAAAAACGATGTCCGGATAAGCATTCAAGATACAAGATGTTAAATATGTAAAATTAAATAATTGTAGTAAAAATCAATTAGTGAGGGATAGTTAATAAAAGATAGTTTTTCTATACTTTTAAATAGAACTATCCTTTATTAACTATCCCTCATTAATTGATTCCTTATACTGTCCTTTAAATTTTAAGTATGATGAAGCATACACCTACATACTCACATACACGCACACACACACATACACACACATACATAATGATGTTTTTTATATATATTATGTAATGAAATATATATATATTTACGAATAAAATATATATAAAATAATTTATAATTAAATTTCCTCCATTTACATATCTTCTCGATAGAAAATAACATTTAAATAGCAATGTAGGTCAGGGATTATTAAAAAACCGAGGCGCATCGCGGTTATTTAAAAACATCTGATTATGTACAGAATCTGCTCGGTTTCTGCTGTTCATCTGTTCTCAAATTATGTGCGCAGATTCTGCTCGGTTTCTGCCGTCAATCTGCTGCCAGGTTATGTGCGCAGGCTCTGCGCGGTTTCTGTTGCCAATCTGCTCACATTGCCTGTCAGCAGACTCTGTCGACAAAACCTGAGGTTAATGTGGTCACAGATGGCTATGGTTTTGGCATGGAATTCTGATTAAATTTGCTGCCAATCTGCGCACATGCTGCTAGAATTTTGCTATCTGGGAGAGGTTAAATTGAATCTTATCTTTATATTTTTGAGGTTAACTTTGGTGTAACACTTCAATCGTGTTTATACAATCATAAATCAATTAATAAAAGTATATATAATATTTCTAATACACCTCTCTCTCTCTCTCTTTTTTACATTCTCACAATAAAGTATTATATTTTGCTTAAAGATCCAGATTGTGGATATTAGCTTCTGGTCGAGATAATTTGTTATTGAAGAAACCCATAGAACTATATAACAATTATAGAGTATGTAAACTTCATTTTGAGGACAAAATGTTTTTAAATTACGGAAAAACAAGATTACAACCAAATGCATTTTCAAGTACAATATTATTCGGAATAATGGTATGTTATCTTATTGTTAGGATAATAAAATCTTACACATACGCATATATGCGCATACACTTACACATACATATATAATTAGTTTCCACAGATGAGGAAGCAGGTCCAAGTATGTCAAATGCAACAGTATGTTGTGGGACATGCAAAATTTAAAACATACAGAGGTTGATTTTCTTGTGTCTAATAATAAGGAATTAAGTACAACGGACCTTACAGATACATTTAAATCATGTACTTATATTTTACAAGTGTTTATTTTGCAGCTTTAAAATAATAAGAAATATTCATAATTATAGTATTAAATCATTTTTATTTAGAAATGAATGTAATACACACAGAAGAGGGACAAAAAAGATCTTCTATAATGTCAGAGATGGGAATGCAAACAAGTTTATCACTCTCTTCAACATCTCTACGAAAAAGAAAACTTCATCAAAGAATTAAAAAGTACAAAAAAAGAATAGCAGATTTAGAATCTAAAATACAAGAAATGCAAGACACTAAATCGAAAGATATTAATGCATTAGACATGCTGCTATATAAATATTATCTAAAACAGACAGCAGATTTTTTAAAAATGCAAGCATGCCTTTTTGGAAAAAAGGCCAGAGATAGAAGTTATAGCTCTTCATTTAAGCAACATTGTTTAGTTTTATATTAAGACCGGAGAAATATAGTGTGTCTAAATGTCTCTTCAAGTCCCCTTTTTATAATTCTCTTTTCGGGGTGTATTCTAAGAGTGGGAATCTTCCAAAAACTGCAACAAATTGGAATTGCGTAGAAATGGGGATTCTTCATCTTAACGAATTAAAAATTGTGCTAGTGTCTTTATTAGGCCGGGTGTTTCTTCTACTTTTCGAATTTTTACCCGTGGTGATTGTCGATTGGTGATCTCGATATCAGTTCAAGTTTCTTGAGTAATAGATTTTCCTTGCGCACGTGATCTGATTAGAAAAAGTCTTACTTCCTTATGATTATTTTTATCAATATTAACGCAGCTGTATTTACTGAATAATTCGTTATACAAGTTTCGTCATTATTGATTTAGTTGTACTTGTCAGATATCTCGTTAGAAGGAATTTTATTATCTTTTCGATATCAATTTATTCTTCCGCTAGAAAATTCTATGGCGAAGTATATACATACATAAAAGTATTACGGTAAGATTATCGAAAACTGAATATTTTACGAAATATGTTATTTTTTATATCAAAATATGTCAGATTAAAATATAAAATAACTCAAAAAGTATTTAATAAAAGAATACTTTATTATAGTGTTTTGGAAAGCTCTCGAAATAAGCTATAGGAATATGTTATGAAAAATAGGGAGTTCCATTTAAAAAACGGAAGCTGACCTTCAAATGACCTTGAAAATGATCTTTAATGTCAAATCTAAGGTCACTATTAGATAGCCCCCTTTATTCCCTAAAACTTTTATCGGAGTCGTTTTCCTTCAAACGTTAATCCTGAAAACTTATAAGGGTGGAACTTTTAAAATGGGACACCTTGTATATTGTGACGTCACGTTTTTTTCATCCGTCACAAGAGCGGAATAGCCCGGCCGCAGACGGTCGCGCGGGCCTTCGTTCTCTCGATTTAGCGAGAGAGCGGCCCGAGCGCGAATTCGAACGCGATCTCGCGATTTTTGCGATTTCTCTTTTTGGCAGTTAAGTAGTTTTAGCCGTAAGTGAGGGTAAATAACAAAGGAACCCGACGAGATTTCATCCGTTGACGGCGGAGGACAAAAACTTGAAGCCAAGGACAAGTGGAGGCCCGATTCAGCATACGAAGCACGCCAGGTAATGTCACATCTTTGACATTGAATTCGTATTCAGCGATCTAAAAAATGCTTAAGTTTAAATAAATATAATTAAAAGCTGTCTGGTAAATCACAGCTAACTTCTGCAATACACCCCATATTTAACCATGAATATCTTATTAACCATAATCGACACCAAAAATTCCTTTTGAGGATTGAAACTCCTAACAACATACTTTATTTTGATTGTAATAAAATTTCTCCAGCACGTCACATATTGTAGCTGCAATATGACAAAATTCGTACACCCACATACTCACTTACACGCGCGCACACACACACACACACAATAATTTTATATATATTATGTAATAATATATATATGAATAAAATATATGTAAAATAATTTATAATCAAATTTCTTTCCTCCATTTACATCCCATTGCTATCGAAAATAAAAGTAAATACATTTCAATATATAGTAATATAAATCAGGGATTATTAAAAGGCGCGTCGCGATCATTTAAACAGCTGATTATAAACAGAGTCTACTCGGTTTCTGCTGCCAATCTGCTCTCAGATTATCTATACAGACTCTGCTCAGTTTCTGCTATCAATCTGCTACCAGGTTATGTGCGCAGGCTCTGCACGGTTTCTGCTACCAATCTGCTTACATTGCCTGTCAGCAAACTTTGTCGCACATCTGGTAACAATTTGACAACATCGTTTGATAGAGCAGATTCTGTATAAAATTTGTTATTTTTTTTACATCAAAAATTGACTGCAGGCTCTGCTCAGAATCTGTTTGCGCAGGTTTGGCTATCTGGGCTCTTAATATATATTGAAATATGAGTAAAAACAATAAAATTTACTAATTCCTGTGTATACACATACTTTTTCAATCATGCTAATACAATCGGCTTTTAAAAAAGCTAATAAAAATTACCTTTCTATCTCCTTGGGAAATCGAAACAGTTTCCTTTATTCCTCATTTTTCGCTGCTTGCACTTCGGCAATTAATGATGCAGTACCGATATTCGCCTCTTTCACATGTTAAATAAACACTTTAGATATAAAATATATAAAATATTAAAGGAGTGTTTATATATGTACGACCCAACTGGCAATTTATTGTTCGATTGTTATCACAACGTTTCGATCATATGGTTTTGGTCCTTATCAAATGCACTAAAATTACAATATTAAATAATGATAATTCCATTACAAAAATGAAATAAACAAATTTATGTACCTGCATTAGTTAAAGATGAGAGAGAAAAAAGCTATGTCATAATGACACACTGTGTCAACCACTCTGTTTAAGATACCGAGAAAGACTAAACGACCTTTATTAATCTATCGTATATGTTATTTAAATTCTCTGTATCCTTTTGAGAGTTAATAGTGTTGTCATATTTTTAAATAAAGAACATTGGACAAAAAATTGATCAAAGATCCAATTAGACAGCTAACTAACAAAATAAATTTACTTGTTAAATCTTGGCGCAATAACGGTTTAATAGATATGTCCACGTGCAAACATTTAAGCATTACTAACGGTAATTTGCCACGATGTTACGGATTGTCCAAGATTCAAAACTGGTTTTCCATTACGTATTATAGTATCGTCACTGAATAGCCCGTTGTATAATGTATCGAAGTTCATTCATGATATTTTACATGATTCTAATTTGCAATCTAAATCTCATATTAAAGATGGCTGGTCATTTGCTGCCGCTATGAAGGATAAACTTATTAGTGATGACGAAATAATGATTTCACTTGACGTTACTGCATTATTTAGTAATATTCCTAAACAGTTAGTTTTACGCGCTATCGAGAAACGTTGGAATGATCGCTCCGAATACAAATTTTAACTTGCTTCAGTTTTTATATGCAGTGGAAATTGTTTTAGATTCGACTAGTTTTTCTTTTAATGGTTTTATGAGCAGATCTTTGGCAGTCCTATGGGATCTCCTTTATCACCTATTTTGGCAGATATTGTGATGGATGATTTGGAGACACATTGTTTGAGTTCGTTGAATTTTATTGTTCCTGTTTATTATAGATACGTGGATGATATCTTTGCCATCGTTCCCCGTGCAAAAGTAGACGAGATTAAGTTGGTTTTCAACAGTTATCACCAACGCTTAAAATTCACGCATGAAACTGAGTCGGACTCATGTATTAATTTTTTGGACACCATTGTTATTCACTTTAATAGAAAAATTTTAACTAATTGGTATAGAAAACCTACTTGTTCCAACAGATGTATTAATTTTTATTCTAACCATCCTTTTAAATATAAAATGAACACCATTTTTAATCTCGTTGACCATGCTATTTTATTGTCAGACGATCAGTTTCATGGTAAAAATATTGATGTTGTGAAACGGATTTTACTCAATAATTGTTTTCCGATATACGTTGTAAACCGTTATGTTTGTAAGAGACTTAATTTTTTGAAACACCGTGGTGAAGTTACTCCGAATACTGAGGAAAATAATGTAGACAAGCCCTCTTACATTACATTACCTTTTGTTGAAGGTTTGAGTGACAGTATCAGTCGGTTTTTTAAAGATATGGGTTTTAATGTTGTCTACAATGTACCTAAAAAATTAAACTCATTGATTAAACGTGGCAAGGATGTGCTGCCTATTAGTAATAGAACGGAAATCGTTTATAAAATAAATTGCAAGAACTGTAGTGCTTCATATATTGGTCAAACGAAAAGACATTTAGCTACCCGCGTCAAGGAACATTTTAATAACATAAAAATGCACGCTAGTAATCTTTCGGTAATTAGTAAACACAAATTAAAATTTGATCATGACTTCGATTGGTCAACGCCTGATATCCTGCATACTGAAAAACATGTAAGAAAGAGAGAAATAGCTGAAATGTTTTTTATTAAAAAATATGACAACACTGTTAACTCTCAAAAGGATACAGAGAATTTAAATAACATATACGATAGATTAATAAAGGTCGTTTAGTCTTTCTCGGTATCTTAAACAGAATGGTTGACACAGTGTGTCATTATGACATAGCTTTTTTCTCTTTCATCTTTAACTAATGCAGGTATATAAATTTGTTTATTTCATTTTTGTAACGGAATTATTATTATTTAATATTGTAATTTTAGTGCACTTGATAAGGACCAAAACCATACGGTCGAAACGTTGTGATAACAATCAAACAATAAATTGCCAGTTGGGTCGCACATATATAAACACTCCTTTAATTTATCTACTGGCGACATCTCAAAATTAAACATCAGTATAAAATGTTATATTACTGTAAAATATATGCTATCATAGTATATAAAAAAATGTATACTAATATCATTGTATAGTATGTGTTAACCTTTTTCGTTACTGTGGTGCTACTGGACGCTACTTGACCGCCATATTGTTGGTTGTGCAAATCAGTCATGCGCAAGAGATAATCATTAGCACAATTTTCAGCAGAGTGAAGCGGGGAGCACACACTTTTGTATAAACACATAACCACAAGCATGAGAAAATGGATTGGTCCATTTTCTTATACATTACAAAATTGACCAATCAATTTCCTTATGCTTATGACTATGCGCTTATGCAAAAGTGTGTGCTTCCCGCTTGATCCTACTGTATGTACCTATACTATGCAGATACCGTCGCGCATAAGATTGCAAAGCAGATAGTTCACTGGTCAACGTACGGCCTTATTGCTTGCCGGAGAAACATAAAGCGGAAGTACAGTGTCAAATGCAAGAGATGCTAAAAAATAAAATTATCAGGTCCAGTATGAGCCAATGGAACGCACCCCTTCTGGTAGTCCCGAAAAAAATCGATGCTTTGGGAAAACCAAAAATGCGAGTCAGAAAATGGATTTCAGGAAATTAAACGATTTAACAATAGGAGACTCGTTTCCCTTACCAAATATTACCGATATTTTGGACCAATTAGGAAACACGAAATATTTCACGACACTAGATTTAGCATCAGGATATTATCAAATTCCGATAACAGAAAAAAATAAGAATAAAACCGCCTTTTCTACGCCATACGGACATTACGAATTTAACAGAATGCCATTTGGACTAAAAACGCACCTACGACATTCCAACGATTAATGAATGCAATATTAACGCAAGAGATAAAATGCCTAGTATATTTAGACGACATCGTAATCTACGGAGCTAGTTTACAGAAACATAACAAGAGACTCGTCGAAGTTTTACGAAGACTGCGAGAAAATAATCTTGAACTATAAAACTGACAAATACGAATTTCTGCGAAAAGAAGTGAGATATTTAGGTCACATAATTACGGAAAACGGAATATCGCCGGATCCATCTAAATTGGAAGCCATAAGAAATTTTCCGATGACTAGGAAAGTAAAAGATATTCAAGCTTTCATAGAATTAGCCGGATACTATAGAAAATTTATTGAGAATTTCTTGAAAATTGCGAAACCACTAACAAAGCTAACAAAAAAAGGAAAATAAATTTGACTAGACGCAACAGCAGGAACAAGAGCAAACATTTAAAACGCTTAAAAAAAATTAACGACGACACCTTGATTAAAATACTCAGATTTTGAAAAAGAATTCATCGTAATGACCGATACATCAGACTATGCAATCGGAGCGGTATTATCGTAAGGACAGATAGACCAACCGATCAACCGATCGCATATGCCAGTCGAATATTATCAAAGACCAAACAAAATTATAACACGACCGAAAAGGAATTATTAGCAATAGTATGGCCCGTTAAACATTTTCGACCGTACTTATACGGGACAAAATTTACAAATCATAATTCGCTCGTATGGTTATTCAAAGTAACCAACCTTGGATCTCGATTAATTAGATGGAGATTGAAATTAGAAGAATACGATTATGAAATCATACACAAGGCCGGGACAGCGAACAAAAACGCTGAGTCGACACGTGGCGGATATCAACAAAGTCGAGGAGGATAAGAGCAACGACACAAAGATAACGCGAGAATACACGGAAGACAAGAAGCAACGTATTCTATATTAAACATTTGATTTTTTTATTAAAGAAAAAGATAATAATATTTGTAAAAATATAAATACTCGAAAGTATTTAACACAATAAAATATAGATCTATTTGTATATATGAGCACATTGGGCATGTTGTGTTCGGTAATAACCGTATCATCATATGCAGGTACAGCGGATTGGATGGAGTAGAAAAGTTTTCTACTATTTTGCAATTTTTGCAAGGGCTAAAATCATTAAATGTGCAGTATAATTTTTCCAAAAATATTGTTTAAATAGTCATTTAATATTAATACAGAGCTATTTATTTTAGAATGCTTTGTTAATAAATGATGCTTTTGTCCATCATTGTGATATGATTACTTTCTATGTAATGAATTCGCACTGCACTTTTGGTAACCTAAAAGTAATTTCTTTTTTAAGAAATATCTTAAAAATGGTAAAATGTGTTACGTTTTAATAAAAAATTTACTTTATGTAGATCATAATCCTCTTCAGGAAAAGTGATAAACATATAAGTGTGGGTTTTAATAAGATTATAGATGATTTTAAGGGTTGCAATAAAGATATATCATAATCTGGTAAAATGATTATACGATTGTAAGCTGTTTACATAAGAATTTTTTATTTTCAACACTTAACACATTAATCTTCTCCGAAAAGTGAGCAGTAAGTAGTTTTAATTTTTCCTCCCATGTATTGCACTTATTCAGGTTTAATGCAGGCTATAAATAACGTAAATATTATATTTTGTGTAAATAATAATGAAATGTAATCTACATTTAAAATTGAGACAGTAATATGAAAGTTAGTACTGTATTTTCACATTCCGGAGATACTACCCCATAAGCGCGTGATATTATTTAATATTAAGAGGATGCCGGAGCGACGGCCGAACTCCGACGGGTTAGCGTCCTCATCTAAGCGTAACTAAAATTATCGATAATACCGACCGAAATTATCGATAATACCAATAATTTTAGTTTCGCTGTTACCGATATTAATATTTCTGCATGTTTTATGCATATTTGAACACAATTGCACACATTACTTATATGGACTTGTGTGTGTGCGTGCGTGCGTGTGTGTGTGTGTGTGTGTGTGTGTGTGTGTGTGTGTGTGTGTGTGTGTGCGTGCGTGCGTGCGTGCGTGCGTGCGTGCGTGCGTGCGTGCGTGCGTGCGTGCGTGCGTGCGTGCGTGCGTGCGTGCGTGCGTGCGTGCGTGCGTGCGTGCGTGCGTGCGTGCGTGCGTGCGTGTGTGTGTATACATACATACATACATACATACATACATACATACATACATACATACATACATACATACATACATACATACATACATACATACATACATACATACATACAATGGCACAATACATATATATGTATTATAATATATAATAACGGTTATATTGCTAATCTTACATAACTATTAAATCGCATCCGGTTCAAAATATTGTAAAGCAACCAGCACACGTAAATCGCCTCTGGAATATTTTTTACAATAACCAGCACACGTAAATTGCCTCTGGAATACTTTTTACAATACCAGCACACGTAAATCGCCTCTGGGATATTTTTTACAATAACCAGCACACGTAAATCGCCTCTGGGATATTTTTTACAATAACCAGCACACGTAAATTGCCTCTGGAATATTTTTTACAATAACCAGCACACGTAAATCGCCTCTGGGATATATTTTTAACCAGAACACTCATGCAAACCGAATCTGGTATAAATTTTTTTGAAAGCAGCCAGTTCATGAATAAACCGCCTCTGGCACTAACTACTAAGAAATGTATATATAATTAATTTTTATTTATATATAAAACTAAACAAAGGACTATTCTTATTTTTCTGAGAGAGAAATTATTTTACAATTATTTATGTGTGCATATGTGTGTGCGTGTGTGTGTGTGTGTATTTATGTATACATTGTGTACAATAAATAATTTTATAGCAATTATTGGCAATATTATTTTTATAAGAATTTCTCTATAGATGTACAGAGTGATCCGAAAAAGTATTTTTGCGAGAAACTTGAATTATTCAAAAAAAAGAAACTAAATGAAATCATATATATGATTTATTATTGAAGAGTTGAATTTTACAAATGATTATTTTAAAACTGCTTTTCTTCATTCTCACAAGTATAATTTTGAAGCGCTTGAAAATGTGGTCAATAATTGTATGTGAGATTGTAGCTACAATGCTTTTTATTTCCTCAATTATGCGCTTCTGAAGAAACTTGTAACGATGCACCCCCCATCATTACCCGGCACGTAGCCAGCCGGAAGTCTGCCGCCCGGCGAACACCAACCGGGCAGTGGCAGAGGCACCCAGCGCCCTTTTTAATATTTCAATCACCGCGGTTGTGATAAACAACCATACGGCCGTTATACGGCCGCCGTTACGCCGAAGACCGAGCATAGCCGAACGCTGCCGGAAGATCCGCGTTTACCGTAATTTACCCGCCGAAAACAACGCGTCGTTATCCCCACCCGGGGGCGAACGACGCAATTACCGATAGACGCTCGGGTATAAAAAGACAGCGTTTCGGCATCTCGGGACCAGAACGATTCCTGAATCCGCTCGAGCAGTACGCTCCTAGATACCAGAACCGATCCTGAAATTCGTAGCAACGACGGAACGTGAGGTTGACGTGTTCGCAGCCTCCGCCGAGCATTCTCGGTTTCCGCGCCGTCTCCGAACTCTTGACACAAATCCGACTAACTCGAGAGCAGAGTGTTCGCCGCTCTCCTAGACTACGGTCTATCATCCGACCGCTCCAGCCAACCGGACCGTGGGTTTGCGAGTTCGCTGCCCCGTCGAGTTTTCTCGACTCCGCCACGCTATCCTCAACTCCGCGAACGGCAGCAGGGACGGAGAGTTCTCCGCCCGGTCGAGGGTACTCGATCTCCGCTCGCATTCCCCGACCACTGGGAACACGCGATTAATCCCGCGACCACGATCAAAACCATATTAATACTAGCGAATTATAATTATCGCGCCGAGATACCTATCACCCAATATTTCATTATATTCCGCGCGCCGTCAAAATAAACACGGCCTTGCCGTATACGCTCCGACCGACCGCGCCCAATTTCTTGCGCGTCTCGCGCGCCGTCAAAATAAACACGGCCTTGCCGTACACGCGCCGACCGACCGCGCCCGATTTCTTGCGCGTTTCGCGTGCCGTCAAAATAAACACGGTTTTACGAATATTGTAAGCGGTTCGATATATCGAACATCGCGCACCGAATAATCTACGCGCATTATATCTAACGCGTTGCACCATCCACCGCACGCTCACTATTGTAAATCGACCATTGCCGAAAGAGGCAAATAAAGACAATATCTGAATCTTTTCGTGTGTCTCACCTTTTCACGAGCCCTAGTACTCTGCGTTGATACCACTGCTT
>NW_027223584.1:0-16647 GCF_030449975.1 Polyergus mexicanus
GCCTTTCGGAGATTTGCAAGCCGTCGCGGTCTTCCATCCGACATGTACAGTGATAACGGCACTAATTTTCAAGGCGCGGACCGCGAATTAAACACTACCTTTCAGCGACTTGTCGCTGACCCTCAAATACAAGACGCTATCGCTAATGATAACGTAAAATGGCATTTTATACCTCCCTCTGCTCCGCATTTCGGCGGACTTTGGGAAGCCGGTGTCAAAGGATTAAAGTTCCATTTGAAACGAGCGATTGGTTCCCGAACATTATCGCAGATCGAGTTCGCTACGCTGCTGTGTCAAATCGAGGCTTGCCTAAATTCCCGCCCGATTTCCGCGTTACATGATGATCCGAATGACTTTTCCGCGTTAACTCCGGGTCATTTTTTAGTCGGTCGCCCGTTAGTAAGTCCGCCTGAAGAATCTGTTTTAGATATCGATTCGAATCGGCTGTCTCGATGGCAGCAAGTGCGTGCGATTTTAGAACAGATCTGGCGTTCTTGGTCTTCTGATTATTTGCATACATTGCAACAAAGGCGTAAATGGCAAGAAAACAAACCGGAGCTCAAAATTAACGAGCTGGTATTGTTGAAAAATAATTTGGCACCTCCTTCGAAATGGGAACTTGCCCGAATATTAGACGTACATCCGGGATCGGATGGGCATGTCCGAGTAGTTACATTGCGTACTGCCAAAACCACTCTAAAGCGACCAATAACGCAGATCTGTCAGCTACCGATATCAAGTGACACTGGCTCTTAAATTAACTTGCGTTTTCTTTATGCGTTAATAATTAAATTTGACTTTAATTATCGTCACGCTCTGTATATGTACATATATCTACTCTAAGAACGCTTATGTAAATAACCCTATGCTAAGATTTACTGATTAAGTTGATTCATGTATTTCGATGATCTTTATCTGTACTCTTTCCTATTATTGTATGTTGAAAAATTTGCTGTAGAGCTCTTCGGACCGTCTGATCGAGAATTATCATTAAGATGTCGTGTATCGATTATAGTGGTAGGATTTAACCAGTTATTTCGTAACCTACCCGGTATACGAGGCGAGCGGGATGTTCAAGAAAGTAAGCGTTTTATAAACTATATTATTAATTTCGTTTCTCGAACGTTCTAAAGCGAGACGTTACGTGCGAAGCCTTGTTTTCATTCCGTGTTTGCGGTTTCTTCGTATCGTTCGATTCTGACAAACACCTCGTTGTCGATAGCCGATTGGCTCTCGGAATCGAACGATCGAAATTCCTCATTTTTTGTAGTACCCGTATCAACCAGGACTATTGTACGTGGATCGAAGAGAAGGTTTTTCGTTAAGACACTTCGTCGCAAGCCTTCACCGGGAGCACACCGAACGCCTCACGCTCCTAAAGTTATAATTAAACGATAATTCGTGTGTCCGCTCATATCTTGCTGTCGCGTGCGATTACCTAAGACGGTCCGGGAGTTGGTGTCGAAAGGAATAAATACTGTTCAACAAACTAAACCCGGACAAATCAATTACGTCCTATCTCTCCGATCGGCGAAACAAATAAATTCTGTTAATGTGGACGTGTAAATCGAAGGCGCGGCTACATGTTTGAAAAACTATTTAACTATTATTACCTTGTCGGCATTTCCCCGCGTGACGTCATTCCCTCGCACGGTTTCCCCTCGCCCCGCATACCCCTCGGAGGACCTGGCTAGAACTCTCCTAGTTATACTACTACAAGATATAAGAAAATAATGTATCTGACGCGAACGATCTCGGCAAAGGCCTCATGATTTCGGCCCGTTGTATAACACGTTAACTCGCGTCGCGTATCGCGATAGCGGATATCTTAGCGTACGCGTGTCTGGAATCGAGTTTCAGTCGCGAGACTCGCTACTGGATTTTTCGTATTTCTTTCTGCCGACTGCATGGCTTTAATTCAAAAGTTGCTCGTAATTAACGTTATTGACTGCCCGCTTGATAGTTATTGTGACTGCGTAATATTAATTAATGATAAAGACTTCCCGCTGCTTATTAGCGATGGACCTTTTTATTATGTCCCCTTGGTTTCCCGGGAGGGGATCGTTTGCCGACCGAGCCACGTGTCGTCGCACGATTTTGGCGACAAGACCCGGATGCAAGCTAAGAAGTTCTAAGTAGGACTTCTTTGCTTGCATTTTCGCAATTTTCTTATTCCGTTTGTCCTGATTTCCGTGTTTTCGCAATGGAGTGATTGCGCGGTCGCTCGGGCATCGCGCGTGGCTCGCGTGTCAGCGCTTCGCTCGGTCAACTCTCGTATTCGTGATCTGTATTCGCGTTACACGTTAAGCAATGCCTTATTGTATAAAATAATATATATCTGTGGCGGTTCGACGAACCACCACAAAAGTCAAAGCGACCACCCGGTATATGCGCCGACGAACTCCGACGCGCAAGGCGCGCAGAGCTCGCGCGCACGAACGAGCCACGAGATGGCTAACGCCGCGAGTGCTACCAGTGAGTGGGATCCGTTGAGTGGGGCGTATAAGGCCGCGCAACGGGCCCAGACGGCGAGTCTTCGCTCAGCTAACGGAGACACATCCCTAAGCAAAAGACAAGTATAGAGCGGAGAAATCCGCCACCAAGCTTTTTGGCTACAGGAGACTGACGCCGAAGGCACAGACGCAGCGCAGCCTTCCACGATCCATACCGCCGCTCAAATGACCGAGCAACGAGCGGACAGGAAGAACACAGGGTCCACTGTCGCCGGAACCACAGCCGAAGGAGAAACGTGTAGGCTGGAGCCTACTTCCGTGGAGGCTGATTCCGATAGACTTGGAGCCGCCGCGACTAACGCGGCCCACGCGGTTCTTCCTTAAGACGTGGGACATACGCTTGAGACGCTACACATCGCCCAGGGAAGCCTGGACTGCACCACCATTACTGTCTCCGCTCCCGGCATCACCAACGCATCCGGTGTCACGAGAGACGCAGACGCTGCCACCCAGCGGGAGTGGTGCACTTGGACACAGTATAATTGGACACGGTGCAAATGGACACGTTACAAATGGACACGAGATTTTGCACACCGTTCAATTGGACACAGTGCATTTAGAAACAGTAATTTTGGATACAGTAGCTTTTGGACACATAAGAAAATACGCATCGTTTACTTGGACACCGCTCACTTGGACACTGTTCATTTGGACACCGTTCGTTTGGACACAGAAAGATGCGCACCGTTCATTTGGACACCGTTCGTTTGGACACCGTTCATTTGCCCACTGTTCGTTTGGACACCGTTCATTTGCCCATCGTTCGTTTGGACACCGTTCATTTGCCCACCGTTCGTTTGGACACCGTTCGTTTGGACACCAAAATTTGATTTAAGTTATACGACGTAATCCACACCAAATTTTTGTTTTAAATAAGAAATAGGTTTGGGTTAGGTTATATCTTACGGAAGTGGAGCCCCCCCGCAGGGGGGGCGGAACCCACTGTATCCATGCATGACATCCAAATATGCGAAAGGCTAAACAAAGTGCTAAAAGCAATGTAAAATTAATGACATCAGTATCAGAGATATATAAGTATGAATATATTTTATTTTGACAGATATTATAACCTTCAAATGTATCTCCTTTTCACGATTTCATATTTTACATAGATTTACCAGTATAAAGTGTTATAAGAATATTGATTATATTTTCCCAAAATGATTTTTATTTCTCTCCATCTGTTACATATTCAAACAAACAGTGCAATGTTTCTGTGTACAAATGAACGGTGTCCAAACGAACGGTGGGCAAATGAACGGTGTCCAAACGAACGGTGGGCAAATAACGATGTCCAAACGAACGGTGTCCAAATGAACAGTGCGCGTCTTTCTGTGTCCAAACGAACGGTGTCCAAATGAACAGTGTCCAAGTGAGCGGTGTCCAAGTAAACAATGCGTATTTTCTTACGTGTCCAGAAGCTACTGTATCCAAAATTACTGTGTCCAAATGCACTGTGTCCAATTGAACCGTGTGCACAATCTCGTGTCCATTTGTAACGTGTCCATTTGCACCGTGTCCAATTGTACTGTGTTCAAGTGAAGGCCACTCCCACCCAGCAGGGTACATCGCGGCACCCAAGCAGGGCCACCTTCCGGGATCGACCAGGCGTCGCAATCAGACAGCGACTGGGAATTTCCAACGCGCGCTTCCAGCACGCAGACTGACCCGGAAGTACCCGAGCAGCCGTCGACACCGAACGAGCTACATAAGGCCTCATCCACAGGCGGCCGAAAAACGCCTAAGAGCGAGCGACACGAGCAGCCAGCCACACCGAGCAAGCTACCTAAGGCCTCATGCACCAACCAGGCAACCGGAAAGCAGCAACAAAGGCGCGGCGCGCGCATTGGGTGCCGCTGCGGCATTCGCACACCACGCCTTCCATCACGTGGAAGGAAACGCGGCGGCGCTAACCAGCCCTTGTAAGGGCTTACAAACGGCCCTTTTCGGGGCCAAAAAAAACAAACGTAGAACACTGTACATAAGCAATACAATAAATCTAGTCACTCCACTTGCGCGTCGTCAATTACGAAACCACTCCTTGCGAACCTAAATTAGTTGCTATAGGCAAATAGCACTAATATCTATTAATTCGTGTATAGCTTTTTCAGGCTATAACAATATAGATGCTGCATAATATTTTGGTGATTGATCAATGAGGTTAAAAAAATGATAAAATTTCCTTATCATAATTGGTTAATGCAGTGTGCCGGAACATCTGTCATTTTTTTCCAACCGTAGCGTAGCCTATATTACCTACTGCATACATGACAGTTATCTTAACCTCGCGTGTTTCTCTCTATATTTATATTTAGTATAATCGCATTTATAGTTTCAAGATATTTATTTGTAAGTTTTTTAGATTTTCTGATTTTACTGAAGTGTCATTGAATAAGCATTTTTTGCGTGAAAGTGTATGGGTGCCATAAGAATGTACAACAAATTCTTAAATGTTGCAACAAGGTACATGACAGTTATCTTAATCTCGCGTGTTTCTCTCTGTTATTATATTTATATCTATATATCATTGTTATATAGTTTTACAAAATATATATCTGTAAGCTGTTTAAATTTTCTAATCTTACTGAAGTGTCATTGAATAAATATTTTCTTCGTGAAAGTGTTTGAATTATAGGAATGTACAACAAATTCTAAAAATTTTGAACAAGGCACATTATGATTAAAAGTAAGTAATTTTATTATATTTTCATAATTCACATAATATTTTTAAGTATTGTGTTTTCTATTAAATTGAAAAAAAGACTGAATTGTGATGAGGACAGTTATATGGGTAAAATTGTTGTACAAAGAAAAATGATTTAAAGTCATATCTATTAATATTACACCATATTTATTTTGATTTTAGCAGACGACAATAATGAATAAAATAATTTGCAAACCATAGACAGGATCCAGCTTACATCGAATATTAAGAAGCATTCTATTACAAAGCACGAGCATCTTTTAAGCGAGAGTTTAATATTATAGTCTCCGCTAATAGAATCTTGTGATCTGTAATGAAATGATCAACGCTTATTCATCAACTTGCAATATCTGTTGAAGCAGTAATGATTTCATACTGTTGACGTGTTAGAAGATTGAGTAAACATTTGTGTTGCTTTCCAGTTAGTGAATACATCAATGAACATAGTGTTTTAGCATGTCGTATCTAAATGCAATATAATGTTTCTAAATTCCAAAAAGTTATGCGTCTTAGGCCGGTATTCATAGTTCGTTTTTATATTTAAGATCGTCTTAAGTGTGGTCTTGAGTCATCTTAAAATCTTATTCAACAAATCTTATTCAATGAAATGGTCGCATAGCATGTTAAGACCATTCTTGAGATGATCTTAAATATAAAAACGAACTATGAATACCGGCCTTAAATCTTATCCCTGTCTCAAGTCTTTGGTAAGTTTTTAAAGCAACACATTTGTTGTTTGTTTTTATTTATTGTTATTCGTTTCCTAATCAATTTTATTGCTGTAAATAAATAAATAATTTTCTTGGATAAACCTTTCGGATGTACAAAAATTCAAATATTTTTTGATCATTTGCTTATTCGATGAATGATCGCTATCATCAATCCTTCAAAAGAAAGATTTTTTAATTTATTTTTGTGTTGTCGTTAAAAAAATCGTTTCATAGAAAATAGCAGTGTCGTCATAATAGCTAAATAGTATAATGTACTGTACATACTTTGTACTGTCGCTGTATTAATCAATCTATACGTAATTCCCTATATGTATGTAGCAGTGCATTTTATCACAAAATTGCAAGTAATGTATACGTCAGAGAGTCAATGTATTCTTATGTATACAATAAAATGTTTTATTTTTTAATGTCGTCAAAATAGCTGATTGACATACATATACAGGGTGTCCTAGACCATCCGTACACCCCTTTTCTTTCAAAAATTAAGCATTTTAAAGAAAAACGTTTTGAACAAAAATTGTATGGTTTTGAGGGGAACATAAGATGATTTCATTGGTTTGACCTTGGATGGCATTGTTAAAGTTAAGTCAAGGATACCTTTAATTTCTTAAATAGAACCTTTTATTTTTCATTACATATTCTTGTAGCTTATCTCGAGAGCTTTCCAAAACACTATAATAAAGTATTTTTTCATTAAGTACTTTTTGAGTTATTTTGTATTTTAATCTGACATATTTTGATATAAAAAGTAAAATATTTCCTTAAATATTCAGTTTTCAATAATCTTACCGTAATACTTTTATGTACAGAATAATGAGACAAATCAATTAGTGCCAAAAAAATCAAATAATTATTTAAAAAAATACATTGTAAATAATTTTCTTAAAAACAATTATTTTTCTATACTAATTAATTTGCCTCATTATTCTGTACATAAAAGTATTACGGTAAGATTATCGAAAACTGAATATTTTACGAAATATTTTATTTTTTATATCAAAATATATCAGGTTAAAATATAAAATAACTCAAAAAGTACTTAATGAAAAAATACTTTATTATAGTGTTTTGGAAAGCTCTCGAGATAAGCTATAAAAATATGTAATGAAAAATAGAGGGTTCCATTTGAAAAACGCAAGTTAACCTTCAAATGAGCTTAAAAATGACCTTTAATGTCAAATCCAAGGTCATTATTAGATAGCCCTCTTTGTTCCCTACAATTTTTATCCGAGTCGTTTTTCTTCAAATGTTGATCCTGAAAAGTTATAAAGGTGGAACTTCTAAAATGGGACACCCTGTATATACAGGGTGTTAGAAAAGTCTGGAAACTGTCTAATATCTCAAAAACTGTCAAATATCTCAAAAACGAAACTTTTCTGAGAAAAATGTTTCCAACCAAAGTTGTAGAGTTTTGAAAATTCTATTCAATAATCATATCCGTTTGACCTTGAGTGGAGGCATCAAGGCGAGGTGAAGGCCAACATGATTTTTTTAAATAGAACACCCCATTTTTTATGACAAAATATTAAAGATGACAGCGAGACGTTTCCAAAGCACTACTTGATGGTCTATTTTTGTTGAGAATTGTCTGAGTTATGAGCTTTAGAATTTACGGTGCCGCCAGCATTAGTATTATCCAGGATGTACCGCGTGAAGGTTGCATGGTCGGACCTTACACCCCTGTGTGTGTGTGTGTGTGTGTGCGCGCGCGCACGCGTGAGTCTCTCTCTCTCTCTCTGCGCGCGCGTGTGCGTGTGTATGTCAACAGAGATAAAGACCCCGCGGTTCGTCAGTCCCGCAGTATTTAATGACTTCAAACCCTCTCTGCTGTGTGTGTAGATGGGTTTTTGCTGAATTAAGTGTTCAAATTGTCTTCCGTCTGCTGCTTGACAATGACCTAATCGTACGTAAAATTCATTTAAAATGTTTCGTCTCATTTCTGGTGAGATAAGATTTACTTGGTGCAGTAAGGATCGTTCCAATTGCGCATATTACCGATCGGAAACGACAATATTTCCCGATCGGACACAGACCCGATCGGACACAGTATATCAGAAATATATAGGTTTGAATTAGGTTATATATTCCAGAAATGGAGCCCCCCTACGGAGGGGCTCCACTTCCGGAAGATATAACCTAACCCAAACCTATATACATATATTTCTGATATACTGTGTCCGATCGAGCCTGTGTCCGATCGGGCCTGTGTCCGATTGGAACCATATGTGTCCGATCGAAATTGTGTCCGATTGGGTCTGTGTCCGATCGGGCCTGTGTCCGATTGGGCCTGTTTCCGATTGCAACCATATGTGTCCGATCAGAATTGTGTCCGATTGGGACTGTGTGCGATCGGATCTGTGTCCGATCGGGAAATATTGTCGTGTCCGATCGGTAATGTGCGCAATCGGGACGATCCCCACACACACAGGGGTGTAAGGTCCGACCATGCAACCTCTACGCGGTACATCCTGGATAATACTAATGCTGGCGGCACCGTGAATTTTAGAGCTCATAACAAGACAATTCTCAACAAAAATAAGTCATCAAGTAGTGTTTTGGAAACGTCTCGCTGTCATCTTTAATACTATATCATAAAAAATGAGATGTTCCACTTAAAAAAAATCATTGGCCTTCACCTCGCTTTGATATCTCAACTCAAGGTCTAACGGATATGATCATTGAATAGAACTTTTAAAACCCTACAACGTTGGTTGAAACATTTTTCTCAGAAAAGTTTCGTTGTCGAGATATTTGACCATTTCCAAACTTTTCTAACACCCTGTATATATATATGTATGTATATATAATTTTTATTTGATTTTTATTTATATATATATATTGTTGCGTCCGCGGATCAGAATCGAGATAAATCGAATCACGCAAGACACAACCGGCACTCACACTCCGTGTCGTAAATAAGAACTCTTAGTTATGAAAGAACAAGAACTTTAATAAAACAGAACTATATAACTATTCACAGAAATAGAGAACAGAGAATGTCGTTAATAATCTTAAACACGTCCGCGCGGATTGACATCCGTCACGAAACTCTCATGGCGACCGAAAAATAACATGTCCGCCGTTGTTTAACAGCAAACTCCCCGGCAACGTGCTTAGAAACGATCTTTCGAAGACGGGTATAATCCAGGGATGCAACAATATATTGTTTTTAATATTAATATAGTCACGTTTTTAAGAGATTACTTAGCATTAGTAATTAAACTTTAATTTTTTTTATTAATTTCGAATACTAAGACATGACACTATTTAACACAAACTTTATTTCCTTTTCTTTTTAATATTTTTTCAACTAAATAGATGTTAGATAGAATTTTAGTTTTTTGGAGTTCTTGTTCATAAAAAGTTTCTTTAATCTCTTCACCTTTCATATCTTTAATATGATAATATGAAGATATGTTTTTAAAACTTTATCTATTACAAATATTTCAGTTGATCAATTAGGCGTAAATCTTTTTTCAAACATATGCTTTAATTTATTAATTATTACATAATCACCAACTTTGAATCGCGTCCTACGGACTAACCTTTCGGGCGCCTTTCAGGCGCCTTCTCAGGCAGTTTACAAGTTTTTCTCAGGCGGCTTTCTAAATGTTTTACCCAAATTAAGTCCTTCGGGTATGTCAAGACAGTTTGACGCTTCACACAGTGTCATTGCAATAGTTCTATGATTTCTATTATTGTAAATATGAATCAAGTTTGGCAATTATCCACTTGTAATTACCTTGTATACTGAATTGTTTCCACATTAATTCTTTTAATGATATTTAAATCATTCAACAATTGCATTTTGCTTATCACTATATGACGAATAATGATTAATTTTATTTTGTTCTGAGTTTTTAAAAATTATTATAAAATTCTTTTCCATTATCCGTTTGTAGATTTTTAGGTGATTTATGCTGTGGAGATAGGTTTTTAAAACAAATACTCATTGCCTTAGATATGCTATCTCCGATTTTATTTTTAACAGAAATTGCCCAAGCAAATTTGGAAAAAGTATCAATAACTGTTAATAAATATTTATATCTCTTATTAATTTTAGAAATTCCCTTAGAAGTTACCTGAATCTATTTCAACAAGATCCGCCTACCAAAGATCATCGACTTTTAATGTAATAGTAGATCTTGGATAATTTCTCCTTGCCGGTTTGTTAATTCATCAATAATATTGTTTTTACTAACGGAAGTCCTTAATCTTAGAGTTAATACTCTTCACTTATTTTATTGAAGAATAACCATTTAGTTTCATTTGTTTTAAGTACTTTTCAGGAAAGTATTTCAAATTTTTGATAAAATCTTTTTCACGTAAGTGAATTTCTTCTTCAGATATTTGTCCAGCCTCAAATAAATGTAATAACTCACAATAAAAATCAAATGACAATTTATATTCTTCAATCCTATCCATTAATGATGTTTTGAATTCA
Organism: Polyergus mexicanus; assembly: GCF_030449975.1. Lineage (NCBI taxonomy): Eukaryota > Metazoa > Arthropoda > Insecta > Hymenoptera > Formicidae > Polyergus > Polyergus mexicanus. The sequence goes on from NW_027223584.1 coordinate 10,393, forward strand.
TTATCTAATATTTCAATTATAACAGATATAGCATTTATTGCAAATAATGGTGTAACAGCAATACCTGATAAACTTGATGTCGCAAATATTGCTTTTGTTGTGCCTCTAGCCGCTAAGGAAGAGGTCTTTCGGGATTTGTACGCCCAAAGGATGAGGATCCACGCTCGAAATAAGACACTCCCGGACGTTAGGTATAATTTAGTATATTTTGCAAGATTTAATACACTTTCACTTATTCGCGATTATAATAGTCGGGCGCGATACATACGGTACTTCGATAATATTACTGAGCGAGCGAGTAGCGAGCGTCGGTGTATCTCGCGCTTATTATATATCTTAATTAATTAGGTCGTTGATTAGGGAGGAGTGTGGTGTCCCTGACCGGAGCATGTCTCGTGCTCCGCTTGTCAGTCTGTCTCGTCAGCTGCTTACTCAGCTTCCGACAACTTGACCGTGACTTCCTTCTCTTTAGTCACGTATCTTACTTTTATTTTATTAATATTCTTTTATTACTTTACTCTTTCTTAATTATCTTTCCTTGATCTCTTTTCTAATTTTAATGCTTTACTTTACTCAGCTCTTTCTTACTCTTTTCTGTTTCACTTTATTGTTTTATCTTTTAATATATTACGAAATTGATCGGTTTACGACATCTCTCCCCCTTTGGAAAAAGAAAATTAACTATATGTGAATTTTTTCGTCTACATATTTTTCGCATTTTACAATTGTTTCTTATATCTACTTTATTTTAATATAGCATCGCAGTGTTAGTTATCGCAGTATCGGTTTCTATCTCAGCTGTTCTATTCGATCCGCTTGCGGTGCCGTAGATGTGCTCTTGAATTATTCTCAGTTTGCACAACGGATTTATGTTAGTTTCTAATAATTTTTTCTTTTCTGTCCTACATTTTTTCTTAGTGTATATAATTGCTATTATGGTAATTATTATTATTATTGTTATTCCTGTACAACTCGAAGCTACAGGATATATAATGTGTCCGTTAGTAGGAAAATAATTGTTATTTAAGTCTTCGTTTGTTTCGTCAAATCTTTTGCTTAGGTCCTTTAATTCTGTCGGGTTTCTAATGACTTTTCGCAATTTTATCGGTCTAATTTTGTCCAATATTTTTTCGTTTCGTTTGTCGTGTGTCATCGTAAGATTATAGTATAGTAGCTTTGTCTGTACGATCGTTATTATCGCGGGCTTTTTTGTTCGTATTATAACGTCTTGTGTTGTTAATTTACATTTTTCTTTTAATGTGATTTGTCCGCTTCTTTTTATTTCTAGTTTTCGCGTTGCGTCGTTTTCGCACGTTATTTCGATCGGTTGGTTTGCTTGTGTAGAGTATAACCATGAGTTCGCATTACTCAGCGCTATCCATATTGTTGTATTCGTGTGTATGTGTCGAATATTACAATTGTTTCCGTATGTCTCTAACTGTACATATGCTTGTACTTCGCATAGCGCTCCTTCGTCTAAATAATGTACGGGATAATTCTGTTCGCAAACATATTGATCATTATTTCGCACGCATTTATTTAGATCGTTTTCGGTAGGCGTAAAATACGTTCGGCTATCTACGTCTATCGCTATTATTGGTTGATTTACCTCTATGAATATAAATGTATTGTTAAATTTATGCGTAGGTAGTGGGATTGCCTTTATTATTTCATATTCGGGGTATGTGATTAGCGGAATCTTATCGCGCCTATACGATTCTGCGCACAACGTTGGTGAAGGGATTATACTCTATAACTCGATCGTGAATGATAAGACAATAAGTTGTGGTATTAGAGGGGACGTTCTCCTTGCAGTCGATCTCTACGCGAACGTCCACAGTGGCGCTCTTGATCGACTCGTTCTGTCGAGAACAGTCGATGACTACGAGCGGACCGTGGATTAAAAATTTATTCAGATTTAAAAGCGCTTCATCATTGTCGCATCCGTAGTACGTTTCTCGAAACTTTGAATACATATCGTATAACACGGCAACTTTGTGTTTATCGAAATCTAGATTCATATCGTTGTAAGGATAAAAATCGGAATTAAGATACAACTTGACATAAGTCAGTTTGCAATCATCGAATAGAGAAGGCTCCTCGGACAGAACGTTCTTCTTTCCGGACTATAGCGCGAAGATAACGTATCGCGGTTTCCCGAGTTGCGTCGCCGCTTTAACAGCTCACGAGTGTTTGGTCGTGCTCTGTAGAAGTGGAAACTCGTAAAGATCCCATGAGCGAAAAGCGACGCTTAAGTATCGTCCGCTATCCAACGTGCGCAATAATCTTAATTTATTAATATCATTTTACACTATATGAGGCATTCGCCACTGTATTTTTAACAAAACTGCGTGCTCGACGACTCCTTCGATTCGAGTCTACCCTCGATATAGAGAGAACTGTCGCACGGTAATGTGTACAGATCCTGCTGTTGTATAGGAATTTGTATCTCGTCGCTATTTCCAAACGTAGTATTGGCGTAAGGATTGTACGTGTGAGTCTCGATCTTAACGATGCGATCGTCGAAGATCGGCTCCCGCCGATGCTTAAAATGTCACACATTTCGTTTTACGAAAAAGCTGTCCTTGGCATGACAAAACCCAAAGAGCACAGAAAAGCCGCGTTAGCGACGGTCAATCTTCTTTCCTTCTTCCTTTTCTTTTTCGCGTCTAGGGACGATGCGAAGATGGGCGCATTTTTCGCATTCAATCCGTTCACTACGAGCATCGCGTGCCTTTTTATCATTTTCGCCGCACGTGCATACGAATTGTGATCTCCTCGCCGCGAAAATCGATCAATTTTCCGTTTTGATCCACAACACGCACGTTTATATCGGTAATGGTTCGCGCGATGATCGGAAGGTAAACGATCTGCGCCGGAATCTCCGACACTTTATATCCGGGTGGAACGTTAGGCGCGAATTCGTGTATAGTATGCGCGGATTTGTCGTTGTAATACGCTCCTGTCGTAATGTTGCACTCTACTCGAATGAGATTAATAGCTATAATATTTATCGGTTTATCGGACGCGTACCATTTATTCGGCTGTAACATGCGAGATGAGAAACCCAATAGTGAACCGATGTTATCAGGTTTTGTAAAATTCACTCGATACGCGCACTTAATCTCGCTTCTCATAGTATTATCATTACCACGAAGCATTATGGAATTTCGTCCTTATCACCATTTTCATCGTCTTCAAAATAGTCGCCGCGATCATCGCCAACGTTATATATATAATCGTCATCGTTCGTTTCCGATATTTCGTTTTCGCGCTCTCGTTTCTCCTCTCTCACTCGTCGTTTGTGACGAATCGCTGCTCCTAGATACGCGTTTATAGCGCTTAATTCGTAAGATCCCACCGGAATTGTGATAACCTCATCGTTATCGTCGAAATAAAATTTATTATTCGTGGAATTTACATTCGGTATCGTGTTATAAGTTTCGAAATTGGTTAAACTTAACTCGTAATCATCGTCGTTTAAATCCAGAGGCGGAAAATAACTCGCTGCGAGAATACTGCTTCATCTGGAAAGAGTGAGAGTCATCGACATGGTCGGCGAGAGCGATCGAACTGCGCTCGATCGAATGGTGGCCGATATTATAATCGGCGATTCCTCCAATCAAGCTTTATGAGAAATCGAAGACTTAATTGCCCGCAGATATTCTGATCGCGCATCTGCTCGGAGCGACGATTGTACCAGATATTCTCATCGCGCCCGAGATAACGCGCGAGTTCGCGCGGAGGACGAAGATTGCCGAAAGCATCGTAATAGATCGCGTCGTCCCCTTTTTTCGCGTATGCTACCCAATGAGTACCTGGTCCGGACGCATTATCTAAATTTACGATACCGCTTTCATTGCGGCGCGCCCGCAACGGAAATGCGTCGCGCATAAACACGCCTCTAAAGTGAGGCACGCGCGAGAGTATCGCTGTGCGATTTAACTGTTCGTTCGTCGTAAATCCGACGGATGGGAGAATCTCTAGCGTCGGTTTACGCGAAGTTTTTTTTTAGCGTTTCCTCTTCTTCTCGTCGCGGACACGCCACTTCCACGCTTGTGCGAGGTATAAACCATGACCTTCCATTGTGCGATTGTGACGTTGCAGTTCCTCTAACTGTCGTCGCGCCGCTTTGTTATCGTTCACAGCTTTCGCGATTCCCGCTGCTCCTCCAACCAAAGAACCGAGAACTCCCAATAACGGCAATAGGGACAAAAAGCCGCCGCGTTTCGCTATCGGAAGCGTTCTTTTCCTCGTAGCGGTCATTCTTCTTTTGCTATTCTTTCTCTTGATTCTCGCCATACCCATTCCGAGTTTCGTTTTTGATTTCATAGCCATCCATACGGCTGTCGCGGCGGCTCTCTCGCCGAGAGTAGAGTCTCTCGCCGTGACGCGCTCGCGCGCTGTTTCGGCGAGCGCGCGGTCGGCGACGTATCGATCGGCTAGCTCGCCGCTTCACGAGTACGCTATGTCGTGTTCGCGGCAGGCCGCGTCTAGAGGATTGATCCCCCGATCGTCTCGCGCGAGTCGTTTCGCGAGACGAGTACCCGGCCCACAAAATTGATATCCGGGTATGTGTAATTCGAAGGAGAGCGCGTTTATCGCTCTGTTCAATAAACCAGCTCCGCTAATATCACCGATTACACCGTACCGCCGCTTCGCGAATTGCATTCGCTGCAATTTTTAACGAACGGCGCCGGGCCGTCGATGTGCGTTCGTTGCCAAGGGAGATTATAATGTTCTAGGCATAGACGGTAGCGCCGCACCTCCGGATCCACTCTTATATGTTCGGGCAGTTTTTCCTACAATCGTTCTACATAGCGACCGAAGTGTTTTAGCAAGAATACCTTCGGGATAAACCATAACTGATTGGTGGTGAAATCAAGAATATCATCACCGTCTACTAGTAGAATAAACATCTCGATTCACCGCGCGCGATTCGCTACTGCGCGATCGATAGCGATCTATTCGTATATAAATAAAAAGCTCTCGCCCTGCCTCGCGCGAGTGTACCGCGCATGCGCGCGGCGAGAGGAATGCACTTCGTGCGACAACCGATCGCGATAAAGGTAACAAACCTTGACGATAAAACGCGACCGTCGGAAGAAGCGCGCAGACACGGTCGTTTATTACCGAGCGCTATTCACTGCGTCATTTGTGGCCCCTCTAGTTGCGGTAAAACGAATACGCTGATAAGTTTATTGGAGAGCCCACATGGCGTACGCTTCGAGAACGTTTACGTTTATTCAAAGTCTTTGAAACAGCTTAAATATCAATATTTAGAAAACTTATTAACACCGATGGAAGATATAGGTTATTACACATTTTCCAATAACTCTGACGTTATCTCACCCAGCAAAGCGCTTCCAAATTCGATATTCGTGTTCGACGACGTAGTGTGCGACAAACAGGATACTATCACAGAGTACTTCGCTATGGGTCGACACTCGAACATCGATTGGTTTTATCTGTGTGTCAAACGTATGCTAAAATACCAAAGCATTTGATTCGAGATTACGTGAATCTCTTGATTCTCTTTAAACAGGATGATACTAATTTGCGCCACGTATATAACGATCACGTGAACACGCATATGCCATATGAGAATTTTCGCGCTCTATGTCGCGCGTGTTGGCGGTATAAATATGGTTTCTTAGTAATCGACAAAGATAGCGCGCTTCGCGCCGGCAAATATAGAAGAGGGTTTAATGATTTCGCTGTACCGTAGAGCGATCAGTCGTCGCGAATACGTCGAACGCATCGATCGCTCTTTTTCGCGAGCGAAAAGAATCAATTCGTTAATCGCGATGGTTACGACTGATATCAGCGAACGAGAAAAGACAGCGAAAGACATCGCTAAGACTCGCGCGTCGATTCGTAAAAAACACAGATCGTTAAAGACCGGCTAAATAAAGAGAGTGGCCTTCACTTGGACACAGTACAATTGGACACGGTGCAAATGGACACGTTACAAATGGACACGAGATTGTGCACACGGTTCAATTGGACACAGTGCATTTGGACACAGTAATTTTGGATACAGTAGCTTTTGGACACATAAGAAAATACGCATCGTTTACTTGGACACCGCTCAATTGGACACTGTTCATTTGGACACCGTTCGTTTGGACACAGAAAGATGCGCACCGTTCATTTGGACACCGTTCGTTTGGACACCGTTATTTGCCCACCGTTCGTTTGGACACCGTTCATTTGCCCACCGTTCGTTTGGACACCGTTCATTTGCCCACTGTT
>NW_027223585.1:0-16511 GCF_030449975.1 Polyergus mexicanus
AAAAAATAAAAATGTGCGACTGGGACGTCACAACGTTCCGAACGACCAAAACTTGCGTACATAGCGATCTCAGCTTTGTGCGCAAAAAAACGTATATCCTCAATTTCTTTAACGTTGTACAAAAATTTTCGACTAAACTCACTTACTGACACGTAACTAAGACGTTCCGAACGATTTAATCTTGCGTACATAGCGATCTCCGCTTTGTGCGCTGAAAAACGTATATCCTCAATTTCTTTAACGTTGTACAAGAATTTTCGGCTAAACTCACTTAATGACACGTAACTAAGACGTTCCGAACGAACAAAACATGCGTACATAGCGATTTTAACAATGTATGCCGTGAAGCGGTTCTTCTCAATTTCCTTGATGTTGCACAAGAATTTTAGACAAATCTCACTTACTGACACGTAACTAAGACGTTACGAACGAACTAAACTTGCGTACATAGCGATCTCAGCTTTGTGCGCCGAAAAACGTATATCCTCGATTTCTTTAACGTTGTACAAGAATTTTCGACTAAACTCATTTACTGACACGTAACTAAGACGTTCCGAACGACCAAAACTTGCGTACATAGCGATCTCAGCTTTGTGCGCAAAAAAACGTATATCCTCAACTTTCGTAATGTTGTACAAGAATTTTCGACTAAACTCACTTACTGACACGTAACTAAGACGTTCCGAACGAACTAAACTTGCGTACATAGCGATTTTAACAATGTATGCCGTGAAGCGGTTCTTCTCAATTTCGTTAACGTTGTACAAGAATTTTCAACTAAACTCACTTACTGACACGTAACTAAGACGTTCCGAACGAACAAAACTTGCGTACATAGCGATTTTAACAATGTATGCCGTGAAGCGATTCTTCTCAATTTCCTTGATGTTGCACAAGAATTTTAGACAAATCTCACTTACTGACACGTAACTAAGACGTTCCGAACGAACAAAACTTGCGTACATAGCGATTTTAACAATGTATGCCGTGAAGCGGTTCTTCTTAATTTCGTTAACGTTGTACAAGAATTTTCAACTAAACTCACTTACTGACACGTAACTAAGACGTTCCGAACGAACTAAACTTGCGTACATAGCGATTTTAACAATGTATGCCGTGAAGCGATTCTTCTCAATTTCCTTGATGTTGCACAAGAATTTTAGACAAATCTCACTTACTGACACGTAACTAAGACGTTACGAACGAACTAAACTTGCGTACATAGCGATCTCAGCTTTGTGCGCCAAAAACGTATATCCTCGATTTCTTTTACGTTGTACAAGAATTTTTGACTAAACTCATTTACTGACACGTAACTAAGACGTTCCGAACGACCAAAACTTGCGTACATAGCGATCTCAGCTTTGTGCGCAAAAAAACGTATATCCTAAATTTCTTTAACGTTGTACAAAAATTTTCGACTAAACTCACTTACTGACACGTAACTAAGACGTTCCGAACGAACAAAACTTGCGTACATAGCGATTTTAACAATGTATGCCGTGAAGCGGTTCTTCTCAATTTCCTTGATGTTGCACAAGAATTATCGACTAAACTCACTTACTGACACGTAACTAAGACGTTCCGAACGAACAAAACTTGCGTACATAGCGATTTTAACAATGTATGCCGTGAAACGGTTCTTCTCAATTTCCTTGATGTTGCACAAGAATTTTCGACTAAACTCACTTACTGACACGTAACTAAGACGTTCCGAACGACCAAAACTTGCGTACATAGCGATCTCAGCTTTGTGCGCCGTAAAACGTATATCCTCAACTTTCGTAATGTTGTACAAGAATTTTCGACTAAACTCACTTACTGACACGTAACTAAGACGTTCCGAACGAACTAAACTTGCGTACATAGCGATTTTAACAATGTATGCCGTGAAGCGGTTCTTCTTCATTTCGTTAACGTTGTACAAGAATTTTCAACTAAACTCACTTACTGACACGTAACTAAGACGTTCCGAACGAACAAAACTTGCGTACATAGCGATTTTAACAATGTATGCCGTGAAGCGATTCTTCTCAATTTCCTTGATGTTGCACAAGAATTTTAGACAAATCTCACTTACTGACACGTAACTAAGACGTTCCGAACGAACAAAACTTGCGTACATAGCGATTTTAACAATGTATGCCGTGAAGCGGTTCTTCTCAATTTCGTTAACGTTGTACAAGAATTTTCAACTAAACTCAATTACTGACACGTAACTAAGACGTTCCGAACGAACTAAACTTGCGTACATAGCGATTTTAACAATGTATGCCGTGAAGCGATTCTTCTCAATTTCCTTGATGTTGCACAAGAATTTTAGACAAATCTCACTTACTGACACGTAACTAAGACGTTACGAACGAACTAAACTTGCGTACATAGCGATCTCAGCTTTGTGCGCCGAAAAACGTATATCCTCGATTTCTTTAACGTTGTACAAGAATTTTCGACTAAACTCATTTACTGACACGTAACTAAGACGTTCCGAACGACCAAAACTTGCGTACATAGCGATCTCAGCTTTGTGCGCAAAAAAACGTATATCCTCAACTTTCGTAATGTTGTACAAGAATTTTCGACTAAACTCACTTACTGACACGTAACTAAGACGTTCCGAACGAACTAAACTTGCGTACATAGCGATTTTAACAATGTATGCCGTGAAGCGGTTCTTCTCAATTTCGTTAACGTTGTACAAGAATTTTCAACTAAACTCACTTACTGACACGTAACTAAGACGTTCCGAACGAACAAAACTTGCGTACATAGCGATTTTAACAATGTATGCCGTGAAGCGATTCTTCTCAATTTCCTTGATGTTGCACAAGAATTTTAGACAAATCTCACTTACTGACACGTAACTAAGACGTTCCGAACGAACAAAACTTGCGTACATAGCGATTTTAACAATGTATGCCGTGAAGCGGTTCTTCTCAATTTCGTTAACGTTGTACAAGAATTTTCAACTAAACTCACTTACTGACACGTAACTAAGACGTTCCGAACGAACTAAACTTGCGTACATAGCGATTTTAACAATGTATGCCGTGAAGCGATTCTTCTCAATTTCCTTGATGTTGCACAAGAATTTTAGACAAATCTCACTTACTGACACGTAACTAAGACGTTACGAACGAACTAAACTTGCGTACATAGCGATCTCAGCTTTGTGCGCCGCAAACGTATATCCTCGATTTCTTTTACGTTGTACAAGAATTTTTGACTAAACTCATTTACTGACACGTAACTAAGACGTTCCGAACGACCAAAACTTGCGTACATAGCGATCTCAGCTTTGTGCGCAAAAAAACGTATATCCTAAATTTCTTTAACGTTGTACAAAAATTTTCGACTAAACTCACTTACTGACACGTAACTAAGACGTTCCGAACGAACAAAACTTGCGTACATAGCGATTTTAACAATGTATGCCGTGAAGCGGTTCTTCTCAATTTCCTTGATGTTGCACAAGAATTTTCGACTAAACTCACTTACTGACACGTAACTAAGACGTTCCGAACGAACAAAACTTGCGTACATAGCGATTTTAACAATGTATGCCGTGAAGCGGTTCTTCTCAATTTCCTTGATGTTGCACAAGAATTTTCGACTAAACTCACTTACTGACACGTAACTAAGACGTTCCGAACGACCAAAACTTGCGTACATAGCGATCTCAGCTTTGTGCGCCGTAAAACGTATATCCTCAACTTTCGTAATGTTGTACAAGAATTTTCGACTAAACTCACTTACTGACACGTAACTAAGACGTTCCGAACGAACTAAACTTGCGTACATAGCGATTTTAACAATGTATGCCGTGAAGCGGTTCTTCTCAATTTCGTTAACGTTGTACAAGAATTTTCAACTAAACTCACTTACTGACACGTAACTAAGACGTTCCGAACGAACAAAACTTGCGTACATAGCGATTTTAACAATGTATGCCGTGAAGCGATTCTTCTCAATTTCCTTGATGTTGCACAAGAATTTTAGACAAATCTCACTTACTGACACGTAACTAAGACGTTCCGAACGAACAAAACTTGCGTACATAGCGATTTTAACAATGTATGCCGTGAAGCGGTTCTTCTCAATTTCGTTAACGTTGTACAAGAATTTTCAACTAAACTCACTTACTGACACGTAACTAAGACGTTCCGAACGAACTAAACTTGCGTACATAGCGATTTTAACAATGTATGCCGTGAAGCGATTCTTCTCAATTTCCTTGATGTTGCACAAGAATTTTAGACAAATCTCACTTACTGACACGTAACTAAGACGTTACGAACGAACTAAACTTGCGTACATAGCGATCTCAGCTTTGTGCGCCGAAAAACGTATATCCTCGATTTCTTTTACGTTGTACAAGAATTTTCGACTAAACTCATTTACTGACACGTAACTAAGACGTTCCGAACGACCAAAACTTGCGTACATAGCGATTTCAGCTTTGTGCGCAAAAAAACGTATATCCTAAATTTCTTTAACGTTGTACAAAAATTTTCGACTAAACTCACTTACTGACACGTAACTAAGACGTTCCGAACGAACAAAACTTGCGTACATAGCGATTTTAACAATGTATGCCGTGAAGCGGTTCTTCTCAATTTCCTTGATGTTGCACAAGAATTTTCGACTAAACTCACTTACTGACACGTAACTAAGACGTTCCGAACGAACAAAACTTGCGTACATAGCGATTTTAACAATGTATGCCGTGAAGCGGTTCTTCTCAATTTCCTTGATGTTGCACAAGAATTTTCGACTAAACTCACTTACTGACACGTAACTAAGACGTTCCGAACGACAAAAACTTGCGTACATAGCGATCTCAGCTTTGTGCGCCGTAAAACGTATATCCTCAACTTTCGTAATGTTGTACAAGAATTTTCGACTAAACTCACTTACTGACACGTAACTAAGACGTTCCGAACGAACTAAACTTGCGTACATAGCGATTTTAACAATGTATGCCGTGAAGCGGTTCTTCTCAATTTCGTTAACGTTGTACAAGAATTTTCAACTAAACTCACTTACTGACACGTAACTAAGACGTTCCGAACGAACAAAACTTGCGTACATAGCGATTTTCACAATGTATGCCGTGAAGCGATTCTTCTCAATTTCCTTGATGTTGCACAAGAATTTTAGACAAATCTCACTTACTGACACGTAACTAAGACGTTCCGAACGAACAAAACTTGCGTACATAGCGATTTTAACAATGTATGCCGTGAAGCGGTTCTTCTCAATTTCGTTAACGTTGTACAAGAATTTTCAACTAAACTCACTTACTGACACGTAACTAAGACGTTCCGAACGAACAAAACTTGCGTACATAGCGATTTTAACAATGTATGCCGTGAAGCGATTCTTCTCAATTTCCTTGATGTTGCACAAGAATGTTAGACAAATCTCACTTACTGATACGTAACTAAGACGTTCCGAACGAACAAAACTTGCGTACATAGCGATTTTAACAATGTATGCCGTGAAGCGGTTCTTCTCAATTTCGTTAACGTTGTACAAGAATTTTCAACTAAACTCACTTACTGACACGTAACTAAGACGTTCCGAACGAACAAAACTTGCGTACATAGCGATTTTAACAATGTATGCCGTGAAGCGGTTCTTCTCAATTTCCTTGATGTTGCACAAGAATTTTCGACTAAACTCACTTACTGACACGTAACTAAGACGTTCCGAACGACCAAAACTTGCGTACATAGCGATCTCAGCTTTGTGCGCCGTAAAACGTATATCCTAAACTTCCTTAATGTTGTACAAGAATTTACGACTAAACTCACTTACTGACACGTAACTAAGACGTTCCGAACGATTTAATCTTGCGTACATAGCGATCTCCGCTTTGTGCGCTGAAAAACGTATATCCTCAATTTCTTTAACGTTGTACAAGAATTCTCGGCTAAACTCACTTACTGACACGTAACTAAGACGTTCCGAACGAACAAAACTTGCGTACATAGCGATTTTAACAATGTATGCCGTGAAGCGGTTCTTCTCAATTTCGTTAACGTTGTACAAGAATTTTCAACTAAACTCACTTACTGACACGTAACTAAGACGTTCCGAACGAACAAAACTTGCGTACATAGCGATTTTAACAATGTATGCCGTGAAGCGATTCTTCTCAATTTCCTTGATGTTGCACAAGAATTTTAGACAAATCTCACTTACTGACACGTAACTAAGACGTTCCGAACGAACAAAACTTGCGTACATAGCGATTTTAACAATGTATGCCGTGAAGCGGTTTTTCTCAATTTCGTTAACGTTGTACAAGAATTTTCAACTAAACTCACTTACTGACACGTAACTAAGACGTTCCGAACGAACAAAACTTGCGTACATAGCGATTTTAACAATGTATGCCGTGAAGCGATTCTTCTCAATTTCCTTGATGTTGCACAAGAATTTTAGACAAATCTCACTTACTGACACGTAACTAAGACGTTACGAACGAACTAAACTTGCGTACATAGCGATCGCAGCTTTGTGCGCCGAAAAACGTATATCCTCGATTTCTTTAACGTTGTACAAGAATTTTCGACTAAACTCATTTACTGACACGTAACTAAGACGTTCCGAACGAACAAAACTTGCGTACATAGCGATTTTAACAATGTATGCCGTGAAGCGGTTCTTCTCAATTTCGTTAACGTTGTACAAGAATTTTCAACTAAACTCACTTACTGACACGTAACTAAGACGTTCCGAACGAACAAAACTTGCGTACATAGCGATTTTAACAATGTATGCCGTGAAGCGATTCTTCTCAATTTCCTTGATGTTGCACAAGAATGTTAGACAAATCTCACTTACTGATACGTAACTAAGACGTTCCGAACGAACAAAACTTGCGTACATAGCGATTTTAACAATGTATGCCGTGAAGCGGTTCTTCTCAATTTCGTTAACGTTGTACAAGAATTTTCAACTAAACTCACTTACTGACACGTAACTAAGACGTTCCGAACGAACAAAACTTGCGTACATAGCGATTTTAACAATGTATGCCGTGAAGCGGTTCTTCTCAATTTCCTTGATGTTGCACAAGAATTTTCGACTAAACTCACTTACTGACACGTAACTAAGACGTTCCGAACGACCAAAACTTGCGTACATAGCGATCTCAGCTTTGTGCGCCGTAAAACGTATATCCTAAACTTCCTTAATGTTGTACAAGAATTTACGACTAAACTCACTTACTGACACGTAACTAAGACGTTCCGAACGATTTAATCTTGCGTACATAGCGATCTCCGCTTTGTGCGCTGAAAAACGTATATCCTCAATTTCTTTAACGTTGTACAAGAATTCTCGGCTAAACTCACTTACTGACACGTAACTAAGACGTTCCGAACGAACAAAACTTGCGTACATAGCGATTTTAACAATGTATGCCGTGAAGCGGTTCTTCTCAATTTCGTTAACGTTGTACAAGAATTTTCAACTAAACTCACTTACTGACACGTAACTAAGACGTTCCGAACGAACAAAACTTGCGTACATAGCGATTTTAACAATGTATGCCGTGAAGCGATTCTTCTCAATTTCCTTGATGTTGCACAAGAATTTTAGACAAATCTCACTTACTGACACGTAACTAAGACGTTCCGAACGAACAAAACTTGCGTACATAGCGATTTTAACAATGTATGCCGTGAAGCGGTTTTTCTCAATTTCGTTAACGTTGTACAAGAATTTTCAACTAAACTCACTTACTGACACGTAACTAAGACGTTCCGAACGAACAAAACTTGCGTACATAGCGATTTTAACAATGTATGCCGTGAAGCGATTCTTCTCAATTTCCTTGATGTTGCACAAGAATTTTAGACAAATCTCACTTACTGACACGTAACTAAGACGTTACGAACGAACTAAACTTGCGTACATAGCGATCGCAGCTTTGTGCGCCGAAAAACGTATATCCTCGATTTCTTTAACGTTGTACAAGAATTTTCGACTAAACTCATTTACTGACACGTAACTAAGACGTTCCGAACGACCAAAACTTGCGTACATAGCGATCTCAGCTTTGTGCGCAAAAAAACGTATATCCTCAATTTCTTTAACGTTGTACAAAAATTTTCGACTAAACTCACTTACTGACACGTAACTAAGACGTTCCGAACGAACAAAACTTGCGTACATAGCGATTTTAACAATGTATGCCGTGAAGCGGTTCTTCTCAATTTCCTTGATGTTACACAAGAATTTTCGACTAAACTCACTTACTGACACGTAACTAAGACGTTCCGAACGAACAAAACTTGCGTACATAGCGATTTTAACAATGTATGCCGTAAAGCGGTTCTACTCAATTTCCTTGATGTTACACAAGAATTTTCGACTAAACACACTTACTGACACGTAACTAAGACGTTCCGAACGACCAAAACTTGCGTACATAGCGATCTCAGCTTTGTGCGCCGTAAAACGTATATCCTCAACTTTCGTAATGTTGTACAAGAATTTTCGACTAAACTCACTTACTGACACGTAACTAAGACGTTCCGAACGAACTAAACTTGCGTACATAGCGATTTTAACAATGTATGCCGTAAAGCGGTTCTTCTCAATTTCGTTAACGTTGTACAAGAATTTTCAACTAAACTCACTTACTGACACGTAACTAAGACGTTCCGAACGAACAAAACTTGCGTACATAGCGATCTCAGCTTTGTGCGCCGAAAAACGTATATCCTCCATTTCTTTAACGTTGTACAAGAATTTTCGGCTAAACTCACTTACTGACACGTAACTAAGACGTTCCGAACGACCAAAACTTGCGTACATAGCGATCTCAGCTTTGTGCGCCGAAAAACGTATATCCTCGATTTCTTTAACGTTGTACAAGAATTTTCGACTAAACTCATTTACTGACACGTAACTAAGACGTTCCGAACGACCAAAACTTGCGTACATAGCGATCTCAGCTTTGTGCGCAGAAAAACGTTTATCCTCAATTTCTTTAACGTTGTACAAGAATTTTCGACTAAACTCACTTATTGACACGTAACTAAGACGTTCCGAACGAACAAAACTTGCGTACATAGCGATCTCAACTTTGTGCGCAGAAAAACGTAAATCCTCAACTTCCTTAATGTTGTACAAGAATTTACGACTAAACTCACTTACTGACACCTAACTAAGACGTTCCGAACGATTTAATCTTGCGTACATAGCGATCTCCGCTTTGTGCGCAGAAAAACGTATATCCTCAATTTCTTTAACGTTGTACAAGAATTTTCGGCTAAACTCACTTACTGACACGTAACTAAGACGTTCCGAACGAACAAAACTTGCGTACATAGCGATTTTAACAATGTATGCCGTGAAGCGGTTCTTCTCAATTTCGTTAACGTTGTACAAGAATTTTCAACTAAACTCACTTACTGACACGTAACTAAGACGTTCCGAACGAACAAAACTTGCGTACATAGCGATTTTAACAATGTATGCCGTGAAGCGATTCTTCTCAATTTCCTTGATGTTGCACAAGAATTTTAGACAAATCTCACTTACTGATACGTAACTAAGACGTTCCGAACGAACAAAACTTGCGTACATGGCGATTTTAACAATGTATGCCGTGAGGCGGTTCTTCTCAATTTCCTTGATGTTACACGAGAATTTTCGACTAAACTCACTTACTGACACGTAACTAAGACGTTCCGAACGACCAAAACTTGCGTACATAGCGATCTCAGCTTTGTGCGCCGTAAAACGTATATCCTCAACTTTCGTAATGTTGTACAAGAATTTTCGACTAAACTCACTTACTGACACGTAACTAAGACGTTCCGAACGAACTAAACTTGCGTACATAGCGATTTTAACAATGTATGCCGTGAAGCGGTTCTTCTCAATTTCGTTAACGTTGTACAAGAATTTTCAACTAAACTCACTTACTGACACGTAACTAAGACGTTCCGAACGAACAAAACTTGCGTACATAGCGATCTCAGCTTTGTGCGCCGTAAAACGTATATCCTCAACTTTCGTAATGTTGTACAAGAATTTTCGACTAAACTCACTTACTGACACGTAACTAAGACGTTCCGAACGAACTAAACTTGCGTACATAGCGATTTTAACAATGTATGCCGTGAAGCGGTTCTTCTCAATTTCGTTAACGTTGTACAAGAATTTTCAACTAAACTCACTTACTGACACGTAACTAAGACGTTCCGAACGAACAAAACTTTCGTACATAGCGATCTCAGCTTTGTGCGCCGAAAAACGTATATCCTCCATTTCTTTAACGTTGTACAAGAATTTTCGGCTAAACTCACTTACTGACACGTAACTAAGACGTTCCGAACGACCAAAACTTGCGTACATAGCGATCTCAGCTTTGTGCGCCGTAAAACGTATATCCTCAACTTTCGTAATGTTGTACAAGAATTTTCGACTAAACTCACTTACTGACACGTAACTAAGACGTTCCGAACGAACAAAACTTGCGTACATAGCGATTTTAACAATGTATGCCGTGAAGCGATTCTTCTCAATTTCCTTGATGTTGCACAAGAATTTTAAACAAATCTCACTTACTGACACGTAACTAAGACGTTCCGAACGAACAAAACTTGCGTACATAGCGATTTTAACAATGTATGCCGTGAAGCGGTTCTTCTTAATTTCGTTAACGTTGTACAAGAATTTTCAACTAAACTCACTTACTGACACGTAACTAAGACGTTCCGAACGAACAAAACTTGCGTACATAGCGATTTTAACAATGTATGCCGTGAAGCGGTTCTTCTCAATTTCCTTGATGTTGCACCAGAATTTTAGACAAATCTCACTTACTGACACGTAACTAAGACGTTACGAACGAACTAAACTTGCGTACATAGCGATCTCAGCTTTGTGCGCCGAAAAACGTATATCCTCGATTTTTTTAAAGTTGTACAAGAATTTTCGACTAAACTCATTTACTGACACGTAACTAAGACGTTCCGAACGACCAAAACTTGCGTACATAGCGATCTCAGCTTTGTGCGCAAAAAAACGTATATCCTCAATTTCTTTAACGTTGTACAAAAATTTTCGACTAAACTCACTTACTGACACGTAACTAAGACGTTCCGAACGAACAAAACTTGCGTACATAGCGATTTTAACAATGTATGCCGTGAAGCGGTTCTTCTCAATTTCCTTGATGTTACACAAGAATTTTCGACTAAACTCACTTACTGACACGTAACTAAGACGTTCCGAACGAACAAAACTTGCGTACATAGCGATTTTAACAATGTATGCCGTAAAGCGGTTCTACTCAATTTCCTTGATGTTACACAAGAATTTTCGACTAAACACACTTACTGACACGTAACTAAGACGTTCCGAACGACCAAAACTTGCGTACATAGCGATCTCAGCTTTGTGCGCCGTAAAACGTATATCCTCAACTTTCGTAATGTTGTACAAGAATTTTCGACTAAACTCACTTACTGACACGTAACTAAGACGTTCCGAACGAACTAAACTTGCGTACATAGCGATTTTAACAATGTATGCCGTGAAGCGGTTCTTCTCAATTTCGTTAACGTTGTACAAGAATTTTCAACTAAACTCACTTACTGACACGTAACTAAGACGTTCCGAACGAACAAAACTTGCGTACATAGCGATCTCAGCTTTGTGCGCCGAAAAACGTATATCCTCCATTTCTTTAACGTTGTACAAGAATTTTCGGCTAAACTCACTTACTGACACGTAACTAAGACGTTCCGAACGACCAAAACTTGCGTACATAGCGATCTCAGCTTTGTGCGCCGAAAAACGTATATCCTCGATTTCTTTAACGTTGTACAAGAATTTTCGACTAAACTCATTTACTGACACGTAACTAAGACGTTCCGAACGACCAAAACTTGCGTACATAGCGATCTCAGCTTTGTGCGCAGAAAAACGTTTATCCTCAATTTCTTTAACGTTGTACAAGAATTTTCGACTAAACTCACTTATTGACACGTAACTAAGACGTTCCGAACGAACAAAACTTGCGTACATAGCGATCTCAACTTTGTGCGCAGAAAAACGTAAATCCTCAACTTCCTTAATGTTGTACAAGAATTTACGACTAAACTCACTTACTGACACCTAACTAAGACGTTCCGAACGATTTAATCTTGCGTACATAGCGATCTCCGCTTTGTGCGCAGAAAAACGTATATCCTCAATTTCTTTAACGTTGTACAAGAATTTTCGGCTAAACTCACTTACTGACACGTAACTAAGACGTTCCGAACGAACAAAACTTGCGTACATAGCGATTTTAACAATGAATGCCGTGAAGCGGTTCTTCTCAATTTCGTTAACGTTGTACAAGAATTTTCAACTAAACTCACTTACTGACACGTAACTAAGACGTTCCGAACGAACAAAACTTGCGTACATAGCGATTTTAACAATGTATGCCGTGAAGCGATTCTTCTCAATTTCCTTGATGTTGCACAAGAATTTTAGACAAATCTCACTTACTGATACGTAACTAAGACGTTCCGAACGAACAAAACTTGCGTACATGGCGATTTTAACAATGTATGCCGTGAGGCGGTTCTTCTCAATTTCCTTGATGTTACACGAGAATTTTCGACTAAACTCACTTACTGACACGTAACTAAGACGTTCCGAACGACCAAAACTTGCGTACATAGCGATCTCAGCTTTGTGCGCCGTAAAACGTATATCCTCAACTTTCGTAATGTTGTACAAGAATTTTCGACTAAACTCACTTACTGACACGTAACTAAGACGTTCCGAACGAACTAAACTTGCGTACATAGCGATTTTAACAATGTATGCCGTGAAGCGGTTCTTCTCAATTTCGTTAACGTTGTACAAGAATTTTCAACTAAACTCACTTACTGACACGTAACTAAGACGTTCCGAACGAACAAAACTTGCGTACATAGCGATCTCAGCTTTGTGCGCCGTAAAACGTATATCCTCAACTTTCGTAATGTTGTACAAGAATTTTCGACTAAACTCACTTACTGACACGTAACTAAGACGTTCCGAACGAACTAAACTTGCGTACATAGCGATTTTAACAATGTATGCCGTGAAGCGGTTCTTCTCAATTTCCTTGATGTTGCACAAGAATTTTCGACTAAACTCACTTACTGACACGTAACTAAGACGTTCCGAACGACCAAAACTTGCGTACATAGCGATCTCAGCTTTGTGCGCCGTAAAACGTATATCCTCAACTTCCTTAATGTTGTACAAGAATTTACGACTAAACTCACTTACTGACACGTAACTAAGACGTTCCGAACGATTTAATCTTGCGTACATAGCGATCTCCGCTTTGTGCGCTGAAAAACGTATATCCTCAATTTCTTTAACGTTGTACAAGAATTTTCGGCTAAACTCACTTACTGACACGTAACTAAGACGTTCCGAACGAACAAAACTTGCGTACATAGCGATTTTAACAATGTATGCCGTGAAGCCGTTCTTCTCAATTTCCTTGATGTTGCACAAGAATTTTAGACAAATCTCACTTACTGACACGTAACTAAGACGTTACGAACGAACTAAACTTGCGTACATAGCGATCTCAGCTTTGTGCGCCGAAAAACGTATATCCTCGATTTCTTTTACGTTGTACAAGAATTTTCGACTAAACTCATTTACTGACACGTAACTAAGACGTTCCGAACGACCAAAACTTGCGTACATAGCGATCTCAGCTTTGTGCGCAAAAAAACGTATATCCTCAATTTCTTTAACGTTGTACAAAAATTTTCGACTAAACTCACTTACTGACACGTAACTAAGACGTTCCGAACGAACAAAACTTGCGTACATAGCGATTTTAACAATGTATGCCGTGAAGCGGTTCTTCTCAATTTCCTTGATGTTGCACAAGAATTTTCGACTAAACTCACTTACTGACACGTAACTAAGACGTTCCGAACGACCAAAACTTGCGTACATAGCGATCTCAGCTTTGTGCGCCGTAAAACGTATATCCTCAACTTTCGTAATGTTGTACAAGAATTTTCGACTAAACTCACTTACTGACACGTAACTAAGACGTTCCGAACGAACTAAACTTGCGTACATAGCGATTTTAACAATGTATGCCGTGAAGCGGTTCTTCTCAATTTCGTTAACGTTGTACAAGAATTTTCAACTAAACTCACTTACTGACACGTAACTAAGACGTTCCGAATGAACTAAACTTGCGTACATAGCGATTTTAACAATGTATGCCGTGAAGCGGTTCTTCTCAATTTCGTTAACGTTGTACAAGAATTTTCAACTAAACTCACTTACTGACACGTAACTAAGACGTTCCGAACGAACAAAACTTGCGTACATAGCGATTTTAACAATGTATGCCGTGAAGCGATTCTTCTCAATTTCCTTGATGTTGCACAAAAATTTTAAACAAATCTCACTTACTGACACGTAACTAAGACGTTCCGAACGAACAAAACTTGCATACATAGCGATTTTAACAATGTATGCCGTGAAGCGGTTCTTCTTAATTTCGTTAACGTTGTACAAGAATTTTCAACTAAACTCACTTACTGACACGTAACTAAGACGTTCCGAACGAACAAAACTTGCGTACATAGCGATCTCAGCTTTGTGCGCCGAAAAACGTATATCCTCGATTTTTTTAACGTTGTACAAGAATTTTCGACTAAACTCATTTACTGACACGTAACTAAGACGTTCCGAACGACCAAAACTTGCGTACATAGCGATCTCAGCTTTGTGCGCAAAAAAAACGTATATCCTCAATTTCTTTAACGTTGTACAAAAATTTTCGACTAAACTCACTTACTGACACGTAACTAAGACGTTCCGAACGAACAAAACTTGCGTACATAGCGATTTTAACAATGTATGCCGTGAAGCGGTTCTTCTCAATTTCCTTGATGTTACACAAGAATTTTCGACTAAACTCACTTACTGACACGTAACTAAGACGTTCCGAACGAACAAAACTTGCGTACATAGCGATTTTAACAATGTATGCCGTAAAGCGGTTCTTCTCAATTTCCTTGATGTTACACAAGAATTTTCGACTAAACACACTTACTGACACGTAACTAAGACGTTCCGAACGACCAAAACTTGCGTACATAGCGATCTCAGCTTTGTGCGCCGTAAAACGTATATCCTCAACTTTCGTAATGTTGTACAAGAATTTTCGACTAAACTCACTTACTGACACGTAACTAAGACGTTCCGAACGAACTAAACTTGCGTACATAGCGATTTTAACAATGTATGCCGTGAAGCGGTTCTTCTCAATTTCGTTAACGTTGTACAAGAATTTTCAACTAAACTCACTTACTGACACGTAACTAAGACGTTCCGAACGAACAAAACTTGCGTACATAGCGATCTCAGCTTTGTGCGCCGAAAAACGTATATCCTCCATTTCTTTAACGTTGTACAAGAATTTTCGGCTAAACTCACTTACTGACACGTAACTAAGACGTTCCGAACGACCAAAACTTGCGTACATAGCGATCTCAGCTTTGTGCGCCGAAAAACGTATATCCTCGATTTCTTTAACGTTGTACAAGAATTTTCGACTAAACTCATTTACTGACACGTAACTAAGACGTTCCGAACGACCAAAACTTGCGTACATAGCGATCTCAGCTTTGTGCGCAGAAAAACGTTTATCCTCAATTTCTTTAACGTTGTACAAAAATTTTCGACTAAACTCACTTATTGACACGTAACTAAGACGTTCCGAACGAACAAAACTTGCGTACATAGCGATCTCAACTTTGTGCGCAGAAAAACGTAAATCCTCAACTTCCTTAATGTTGTACAAGAATTTACGACTAAACTCACTTACTGACACCTAACTAAGACGTTCCGAACGATTTAATCTTGCGTACATAGCGATCTCCGCTTTGTGCGCAGAAAAACGTATATCCTCAATTTCTTTAACGTTGTACAAGAATTTTCGGCTAAACTCACTTACTGACACGTAACTAAGACGTTCCGAACGAACAAAACTTGCGTACATAGCGATTTTAACAATGTATGCCGTGAAGCGGTTCTTCTCAATTTCGTTAACGTTGTACAAGAATTTTCAACTAAACTCACTTACTGACACGTAACTAAGACGTTCCGAACGAACAAAACTTGCGTACATAGCGATTTTAACAATGTATGCCGTGAAGCGATTCTTCTCAATTTCCTTGATGTTGCACAAGAATTTTAGACAAATCTCACTTACTGATACGTAACTAAGACGTTCCGAACGAACAAAACTTGCGTACATAGCGATTTTAACAATGTATGCCGTGAAGCGGTTCTTCTCAATTTCCTTGATGTTACACAAGAATTTTCGACTAAACTCACTTACTGACACGTAACTAAGACGTTCCGAACGACCAAAACTTGCGTACATAGCGATCTCAGCTTTGTGCGCCGTAAAACGTATATCCTCAACTTTCGTAATGTTGTACAAGAATTTT
>NW_027223586.1:0-7500 GCF_030449975.1 Polyergus mexicanus
AAGCATGGCAAGAGCCACACCTTCGTTGGCTTAGGGAAGAATATGAGGGTAGCTGCTGTATGCTCAGAACGCCCCTGGGCTGCAGTGGCAGTCTGTA
This sequence comes from Polyergus mexicanus, assembly GCF_030449975.1. NCBI lineage: Eukaryota > Metazoa > Arthropoda > Insecta > Hymenoptera > Formicidae > Polyergus > Polyergus mexicanus. The sequence continues at coordinate 98 of NW_027223586.1, forward strand.
ACCCTCAATTACAAATGGTGTTTGTCTCGCAGCTTAGCACGACACATTGCGTCTGTGTGGAAGTGCAGGCTCCCAATTTTTCTTTCTACGTCGCATCGTGCTACTTCCAGTACAGCGACGAGATAGAGAAATACCTCAGACACCTCGAAGTGGTGCTTCATTCGCTGAGGGGGAAGAGATTGTTAGTGGCAGTAGACGCCAATGCTCGGTCGTCACTCTGGGGTCTCCAAAAGACAGACGAAAGAGGTGCGAAATTTGAAGACCTCATCCGAGCATATGGAGTAAACGTGGTGAATGATGTCGGACAGGGACCCACCTTTTGGACGGCAAGAGGTTCGTCTTTCATCGATGTAACCTTGACGTCGTCCTCCATGAACAAATTCATCAATGATTGGAAGGTGAGGCCCGACTGGACGACCAGCGACCACAACGCAGTCGACATCAGATTGATGGTGCCAAAGGGGTCAGGTGGAGATCGGGGTGCCGCGAACATGAGGTTTGACACTCGTCGGGCTGATTGGGAGCGGTTCTCCGAGAGCTTGACTGATCTTTCAAGATCGAGATTGGAGGTCCTCGATGTCTGTTCTGCGAATAGAGTAGATGAGATGGCGGAGACGTTGGCAGCGGTACTCACCGAAGCCTGTTCCGCGTCGATGCCAAGAAAAAGACGATTTAGGAAGTCCAACCCGTGGTGGACGGTCGAATTAACTATACTCAAAAAGGGAGTATACAGAAAGAGGCGTGCACTCCAGAGAGGGCGGGACAAGCCCACTTACCTTTCTCTGAAGTTGGAATACCGCTCTTCTTTGCGGAAATACGGCAGAGAGGTGAGGAAGGCGAAGCTTGCGAGCTGGCGGAAGTTTGTCACATCGCACGGTAACTCGGAGCCCTGGGGATTCGTTTATAAACTCCAGGCGAGAAAACTCCAAGCTGAGGGGGTGCTCAGCACACTCCGGTGTGGCGAATATTCCACGAAGACTTTAGAGGAGACCGCCGGCTACCTCCTAGACGTGCACACTCCGGATGACCGGGAACAGGATGACACGTTCGAACAACGTGAAATTCGTCTCGCTTCGAAGGTTTCCCCCGACACGGTCGACGCCTCATTCTTCACGGCGGTAGAAATGGCAGTAGCGGTGAAAACTTTTAAAAATAATAAGGCTCCAGGAATGGACCTTATTGAGGTTGCGGTTTTGAAAGCCGCTTGTAGGATAATTCCCGGTCAGTTTCTTAGATTATTTAACGGATGCCTTCAGTGGGGCGTCTTTCCCTCAATCTGGAAGGAGGGCTCACTTCGAGTCCTTCTGAAGGGTGAGGACAAGGACGAGAAGGATCCGAAATCCTATAGACCCATCTGTCTCCTCTCCGTAGTAGGAAAACTTTTCGAGAAACTTCTCAAAACCCGCCTCATGGACGCGTCACTGGCACCGGGTAGGGTCTCCGATCGACAGTTCGGTTTTATGCCCGGAAGGTCGACGGAGGATGCTGTTGTGGAGTTGCGGCGTATGGTTTCTGCCTCTGAAAAGAGGTACGCCGTCGCACTTCTCTTCGACATCTCCGGGGCTTTTGACAACGTCTGGTGGCCTCTTGTACTAGCTAGTTTAAAAGAACGGAATTGCCCGCGGAACGTCTTCGAAGTCCTCCGGAGTTATTTCGAAAATCGAACGGTAAAAATCGCGTTCGGTGCTACAGAGGTGTCCAAGCGGGCCGCGACGGGGTGCCCACAAGGTTCCGTCCTCGGTCCGACTTGTTGGAACCTCATGTTCGACGGCCTTCTGCGGCTCCTAGAAGGCTTGGTCGAAAATCGGTTTGCCGCGTACGCGGATGATCTCGTTGTCGTTATAAACGGGGATTCGCGAAACGAAATCGAATCTGAAGGCCAACGGGTGGTCAACGCGATCGTAAATTGGTGCGAGTCCGCGAAGCTTCAGATCTTCGAACGCAAGACTGAAGCTATAATATTGAAAAGCGCCGCGATAAATAGAAACCATATAGGCAGACGGGGAGGAGCACGTCCGGATAGGAAGCGTAGAAACAATAAAAAGATCGCGACTCTCGAAAGTAGGCCGCCTATAATAAAAATTAAAAGCACGAAGATAGGGTTTAAACAGACCGTCAAATATCTTGGCGTTTATATAGATAAATTCCTTAAAGTTAGAACGCATTGCCAATATTTGAAAAACAAAGTCGGGATACTCTTCCAAAAGCTAGGTGCGTTAGCGAGAGCCAATTGGGGCCTAAGATTTAGGGCACTATCCGCAATTTACCGGGGAGTGTTCGCACCGACGGTGGCTTATGCGGCCGCGGGGTGGGCAGACCTGTGTACGGAGAGTGACGTTAGGATTTTAAAAGCCTTGCAGCGCCGGGTCCTCATTTCGACTACCGGCGCATATCGCACGGCATCGTGGGAATCGCTTTGTGTAGTCGCGGGAGCAATGCCAGTCGACATATTATTAAAAGAAAATATCGCGCGTTATCAAATCAGAATAGGGAAAAACGCCAAGATCGGGAATATAGAAATCTCCGCCGAAATAGGGAAAAATAACGCTTTCGCTGAAATTAGGGAAGAAGCGGCGAACATGTGGCAGACCAAATGGGCTTCTTCCAGCAAGGGTCGTACCACGTTCGCCTTTTTCGGGGACGTACGCCGTAGACTGGCTACACCGTCCCTGGAAACAAATCATTGGAGCACGCAGGTCCTCACTGGACACGGAGATTTCCGAGCACGCCTCAAATCGCTCAATCTCGTGGACAGTGACGCGTGCATATGTGGGAGTGGAACAGACACGGTGCAACACTTCTTGTTGGACTGTCCACTCTTCGATGCGCAGAGAGAGGCTCTACGCGATATGGTTCCGCAAAGCGAGTGGCGATGGCCGGAGACGGCGCACTTCTTAGTGTCGAGCTCAGAGGCCTACGCGGCATTCGCTGGTTTTTGCTGCGAGTCCCTTTGGCTAAAGGGATTCGAATCGTAAAACGTTAGAGAAAAAGGTGTAGGGTAAAGGTCATTCAGCTGAAAAAGTCGGAGTCTTCAGTTATGAGAGGGCGGTCCCGTAATCTTCTCGGATATGCCGCATTCTCGAATGATCTTCGCGTCGCGTAATTTTAAGTTAGAAGGAAATATAGGCAGGTAGATAAGTTTCCCAAAAACCCTTATCCAATGGCTTCCAAGTCATTTCCTTCACCCCCATCTTATCCCTATCCAGTTTCCTTCCCAACTTCCGCCCATAATAGGGTCAGGGCGTGTATCCGGGTCGGGATACAATGGACAGGCCTCCCCGTGGTTCCCCGTGGGCGCGTCTATAAGCGAGAAGGGGTTTCTGCGTCGTCTGCAAGCGTGTAGACCGGCGGTCTGGGCCCTGGGAAGGAAGGTGGTGGGCTTAAGGCGCGGCTAAACTGTCCATCCTGCGCATAAGATCCCGCAGGCGCTGCTGGATTTTTCCATCGCCCGTCTCGGGGCAACGTCGCTAGACAGTGGAGCCATGGTGGTTGTTGTGAGCCGGCATCATGATACTATGGTGTCCTGGCGTCCTGGTGAAGCTCTCTACTGATCCTTGCACCGGTGCTGGTGATTTGATCTGATCCACCGGATCCCGGCCCGCGCGGGAGAGGTTTTGAGTCGATCTAGATGTCCGGGATTGTCGTGGTTGTCATGGTGCTAATCGAATGGCTCTTAAATGACGGTGCTCTTCCTACCAATCCCACCACATTCCCTGGCAACCCATCTCCATCCGCTCGCCTCTACTGCACCTTGGAGCGATAGAGGGGAGCAGGGGCTGTCTATACCTGCCCACCGGGCCCTGCGCTGCTAAGGCCCTTGGCCCGGCAGCGGTGGGACAGGTGGCTGGGTCAGATAAAGGTCTCTAAGAACCTATATCCAATGACTCTGAGTCATTTCCTACAAACCCATACTCTCCCTATCAATATCCTTCCTAAATCTCCGCCTATAACAGGGTCAGGGTGTGTGTCCGGGTCGGGATACAGTGGACAGGCCTCCCCGTGGACGCGTTTGTGAGCAAAAAGGGGCCCCTCTGTCGTCTGCAATTGTAGATCGGTAGTCAGGGCCCTGAGGAAGGAAGGTGGGCTTACGAACGCGACGAAACTGTCCATCCTGCGCATAAGCCCGCAGGCACCGCTGGATTTTTCCATCGCCCGTCTCGGGGCAACGTCGCTGACAGTGGAGCCGTCGTGGTTTGTTGCGTATGCCCTATAGGGCGAGGTCGCACGAGTGCGCCTTCTTCGGAGGGCGCCCTATAATATTAACTGTCCCTATCTACTGGGAGTTACCGTGGCTCTCCTAAGGACGTCCGCGTGACGCTCTTTACTGACCCTTGCGCCGGTGCTGGTGATCCACGGGTCCGTTGGATCCCGGCCCGCGCGGGTGATGTTCTGAGTCGATCTCGGGGTCTGAGAGTCGGGGTTGGAACGTGATGCGAATCGCTATGCGATGCGAAATCGCGTAGCGATATCAGTCCTCTAGTTAGGACCTCTAGCCTCTCGCGTTCAAGTTGTGCATCCACCTTCTCGTGGTACTCCTGAAAACGCCACCTACTTTGGAAAGTAAGATTCGGTAGGTGTCGGCTGAGGGATGTCACAGCGAAGTTTTTCCCCCTTTTCCGCACAGTCATGAGCCGGCATCAGTGATACTATGACCTTCTGATGGACGTCCGGGTGACGCTCTCTACTGATCCTTGCGCCGGTGCTGGTGATCCGGATTGATCCACCGGATCCCGGCCCGCGCGGGTGATGTTCTGAGCCGATCTCGGGGTCCGGGATTGTCGTGGTTGAAATCTGATGCTAATCGAATGGCTCTCAAGTGACAGCGTCCTTCCTGTCTTCCCTCTCACACACCTTCCGCACTTCCCGGCAGCCCATCTCCATCCGTTCGTCTCTATTGTTCTTCGGTGCAGTAGAGAGGAACAGGGGTTGTCAATACTCGCCCACCGGGCCCTGCGCTTCTGAGGTCTTTGGCCCAGCGGCGACGGAACCGGTGGTTACTAATCTTTTCTTTTCTTTTCAGGTCTCCCAATACCTTTAGGAAAGCCACCCCTCTCTCTCTCTCTTTATCACCCCTCTTTAACAATACTTACTAACACTACTAACACTCATCACTCTTCTTTCTCTTTTTCGTCCCTCTACTCTCTTTCCCTCCTGAGCTAAAAGCTCTCACCTCAACCCCTTTTTCACTCCTTTTCGTACTATCGCTTTTGCTATCGCTTTTCTATCTCTATACTCTTTTCTCATTTACTTGCATAAAACAGCATGCAACGCTACGAGTCGGTGCCAGCATTGCTGGCCGAATGGCTCTAATGTAGCAACACACACACACATACACTCTCTCACACACTTACATTCCCTCTCTCTCCCTTTTCTTTCTCTTTTTCTTCCTTCTTTATTCCTTTTCTATATTTCCTTAAACAGCATGTATCGCTACGAGTCGGTGTCAGCATTGCTGACCAAATGGCTCTTACGTAGCAACACACACACACACACGTTCTGTTTTTCTATCTCCTCTTTCTCCCCCTATTTTTTTTTACTCCACTTCAATTAACAACCCTCACTAACAACTTCGTTACTAACACTTTCATTGATCTGTCTACTCTGTTGCTTTTACCAATCCTTTAACACAGCATAGCTACGAGTCGGTGTCAGATTGACCAAATGGCTCTTATGTAGCGAGCGCACCTAGATGCGTTGGTGGGACGTGTCTGTGGCCGTGTGGGCAACGCACTTTTAAGAAGTGGGGAGCCTGCAGTGGCTAGGGTCACGTTCCCGTACCCGGCTTTCCTATCCCCTCTACATCCAATCTCCCGGCAGCCCATCCCCATCCGTCCATCTCTGTTGTGCCTCGGTACAGTGGAGAGAGACAGGGGCTGTTGTACTCACCTACCGGGCCCTGCGCTTCTGGGGTCTCGGACCCGGCGGCGACGGAACCGGGGGTTACTAATACTTTTCTCTTTTCAGGCTTCCATCCTTTGTCGTTTTTCATTATTATCGCCCGGTCGTTTGTTTCCAACTCGTCCGTTGTGGTAGGGAAATCGACGCATTAGAAATAGATAGATAGGTAGGCGTTTCCTCCTAATGGCGCCCGTCTTAAGGCTAAGGTCAAGGATCGTGCCGATGGTCTGAATGGCCGCGAAGACGAAAAAATCGCGGTCGCTAGCGGTCCACCACCTCGGGGTACCTGCTGTCCCCCCGTTGTATTTAGGCTTGGCGGCGTAATGGTGGCTCTGCGCTGCTCGACTTCTTTTCCATCGTACTCGTGGGACGAAAAATGATGTTGAACAATTCTCTGAAACTTTTGGTGAGGAGGAGTGCCCGCCTGGCAGATCGCTTCCCGCCAGGTGCGGCTGCTATTAGGGAGGCAAGGGACGTGCCTGTCGTCGAGTTGCGAGTACGCTCGTGCGCGCGCTTGGAGACGGCCTCCGCTTCCTCGAGAGCGCCTCGCCAAGCTGTGCCCGAGCGATTCCGCGACGTAACACGACTTTGGGCACAGTCCCAAGGTTGCGGCCTTCGCGCCGTCCGAATCGTTTTAACGCGATGCGAGATTAGCTCTATAAGGTCTTCACCGGCAGTCATCGACCGGGATGAAGAAGTTAGGGATAGGGAATATAATACAGGTATAGTCTCCGCGATTAAGCCCGCGATTAGTTCCGCGATTATTTCCGCGAATAGCTCCATAAATAGGTCCGCGAATAAAATCGCGATAGATAATAAGATTAGACTCGAGAATGTTCCCCAATTTCAACCCCACATCGTAGGTGAAGCGAGTTCTTCCTCGTGGCCGCTGCAACAAGCTCCGGCAGAAATCGATCCTTCTTTCTCACTTGCGTCCACGGGAGTGAGAATACTACAGCTAAACATGAGGCGTGCAGCTGTAGTTACGGGCGAGGTGCGTCAGCTCGTGGTAGAAAAGCGACTTGACGTCCTGTTATTGCAGGAACCACACGTCAAGAAGCAAAACACGGGTCACACCTTTGTTGGATTAGGGAAAGGGATAAGGGTGGCTGCCGTGCGCTCGCAACGTCCGTGGGCGGCGGTAGCGGTTTGTAACCCTCAATTCCAAACGATGTTTATCTCGCAGCTCAGCACAACCCATTGCGTCTGTGCGGAAGTGCTGGCTCCCGGCTTCTCCTTTTACGTTGCATCGTGCTACTTCCAGCACAGTGACGAGATTGAGAAGCACCTCAGACACCTCGAGACGGTGCTTCGTTCGCTGAGGGGGAAGAGGCTTATAGTTGCGGTAGATGCCAATGCTCGATCGTCACTCTGGGGTTCCCAAGAGACAAACGAAAAAGGTGCAAAATTCGAAGACCTTATCAGAGCACACGGCATAGAAGTGGTCAATGACGCTGGACAGGGGCCCACTTATTGGACGACAAGAGGTTCGTCATTCATCGACG
>NW_027223586.1:12500-15000 GCF_030449975.1 Polyergus mexicanus
CGGAGGTACCGCCCGCAAACGGATCGGTGCGTGGTCGACAGTCCGTGCGCCGGAGGTACCGCCAACGACGAGACATTGACGATTTTCGACTTTCCGTAAACCGGAGGTACCGCCCGCAAACGGGTCGGTGCGTGGTCGACAGTCCGCGCGCCGGAGATACAGCCAGCGACGGGACTTTGACGATTTTCGACTTTCCGTATTCCGGAGGTACTGCCCGCAAACGGATCGGTGCGTGGTCGACAGTCCGTGCGCCGGAGGTACCGCCAGCGACGAGACTTTGACGATTTTCGACTTTCCGTATTCCGGAGGTACCGCCCGCAAACGGGTCGGTGCGTGCTCGACAGTCCGTGCGCCGGAGGTACCGCCCGCGACGGGACTTTGACGTTTTTCGACTTTCCGTATTCCGGAGGTACCGCCCGCGACGGGACTTTGACGATTTTCGACTTTCCGTAAATCGGAGGTACCGCCCGCAAACGGGTCGGTGCGTGGTCGACAGTCCGTGCGCCGGAAGTACCGCCCGCGACGGGACTTTGACGTTTTTCGACTTTCCGTATTCCGGAGGTACCGCCCGCGACGGGACTTTGACGTTTTTCGACTTTCCGTATTCCGGAGGTAACGCCCGCGACGGGACTTTGACGATTTTCGACTTTCCGTAAATTGGAGGTATCGCCCGCAAACGGGTCGGTGCGTCGTCGACAGTCCGTGCGCCGGAGGTACCGCCCGCGACGGGACTTTGACGTTTTTCGACTTTCCGTATTCCGGAAGTACCGCCCGCGACGGGACTTTGACGATTTTCGACTTTCCGTAAACCGGAGGTACCGCCCGCAAACGGGTCGGTGCGTGGTCGACAGTCCGTGCGCCGGAGGTACCGCCCGCGACGGGACTTTGACGATTTTTGACTTTCCGTACTCCGGAGGTACCGCCCGCGACGGGACTTTGTCGATTTTCGGCTTTTCGTACATCGGAGGTACCGCCCGCGATCGGATTTTTAACGCTTTTTATAATATTTACAATGTTCTTTCGCCTAACAATGTTTTTAACGATGTTTTTTCGCCTTTCGTTTTCAGCGACAAAGTCTCGAGCGCGTGGGTATTTCGACGCTCGCACTCATAAGCGACCGTGCGTTGTACCGTGCGTCGCCGACCGCCTGGCCGCTCGGTTGGGTATTATAAGAGGTACGTCGCGCTCGGCGCGTCGGACCGAACCGAATCGGACGAACGGGCGGTTGCGCGTTCTTCGCGCGGCTCGCACGATTCTTGCGTTCTTGTCTTTTCGAGAACGTTTAAAACGAACGATACAGGAGAGATTTATTATTGTTTAAGAGGAGAGAAGAAAACACAAACGGCGATTTGTGTTGTGCTTTATCGGACAGAGTCCGAGTAAAACGTCTCTATGAGGGAAGAGACTATTGTATTTACGCTCTCGTCGACAAAATTTCGACGAGCTCGAGCTCGCGCTCGCTAAGCAAAAAGCCGTGTCGTCGCCGACCGCCTGGCCGTCCGGTTGGGTATTATAAGAGGTACGACGTGTCGCGCTTCGGCGCTTATTCTATGCACACACTTTTATTACGAGCACAGCATTGCCACGAGTCGGTGTCGCAAGACCGAATGGCTCTTATGTGGCGCGCACGCATCTAGTGTGTTGGCCGCGCGATTCCCTCTTGTCTTGGACGCAGCAGCGGAATCGTCGCGCTTACCGAACGTTTACTCCACGGATACGAGTGGCGTGGAAGGACGATTACAACGTTCTTCCCGCACGCTTTGTACGCCGTAGCGAAATATAAGTGCGTGCTAAAAGCACGATAGCACATTTATCCTCGACGTCTAAGCATCGGCATCGTCGATCTAGCGCCAGGGTAAATCGCGCGGTCCTCGCGATCGCGCGTTTACATTGGGAGAATGAGAATGAGTATGATCTTTTTATAATACACAATATAAAATGGAGAATGATCTTGAAGTAAGAGAGGAGGAGGTTTATTATATACACGGACCGCCTCGCTCCTCTCCCGAAGACGAGACGCACGCATAAAGTGTGTTGCGTAATAAGTAAGTAAGTAGATAGAGAGTGTCGCCGACCGGCTAATAAAGACCGGCGGCGCGAGAAGAGCTTAATAGCGACGGGCCTTCGGGCTCGCTCGCGAGTTACCGCTCCACGCGAGTAACCGAACACGAAGCTCCCTGGTTGATCCTGCCAGTAGTCATATGCTTGTCTCAAAGATTAAGCCATGCATGTCTCAGTGCATGCCGAATTAAGGTGAAACCGCGAATGGCTCATTAAATCAGTTATGGTTCATTAGATTGTACCCACATTTACTTGGATAACTGTGGTAATTCTAGAGCTAACACATGCAAAACAGAGTCCCGACCAGTGATGGAAGGGACGCTTTTATTAGATCAAAACCAATCGGTGGCGGGCGGTTCGCCGTTCGTCCACCGTTTATTTTGGTGACTCTGAATAACTTTGTGCTGATCGCACGGTCCTAGCACCGGCGACGCATCTT
>NW_027223587.1:0-16458 GCF_030449975.1 Polyergus mexicanus
AAGCAGTGGTATCAACGCAGAGTACTACATATGATGGTTATTTTTGCGTCACCCGCTGGCGCGTTCGAGCGTTGGCTACATACGGGGTGACTCTTAAATATGAATACTATTTTACAAGTTAGAACTTTGCCTTGAACGAATAATTTTCTCCGGATTCTTATTTCTTTCACCTCCTATGGGTGTATTAACAATAAATATATTATTTAAATAAAATTTGACGTGCGGCAAAGACGTCACACCGTGAAGCGGTTCTTCTCAATTTCCTTGATGTTGCACAAGAATTTTAGACAAATCTCACTTACTGACACGTAACTAAGACGTTTCGAATGAACAAAACTTGCGTACATAGCGATCTCAGCTTTGTGCGCAGAAAAACGTATATCCTCAATTTCCTTAATGTCGTGCAAGAATTTTCGACTAAACTCACTTACTGACACGTAACTGAGACGTTCCGAACGAACAAAACTTGCGTACATAGCGATTTTAACAATGTATGCCGTGAAGCGTTTCTTCTCAATTTCCTTGATGTGCCACAAGAATTTTAGACAAATCTCACTTACTGACACGTAACTAAGACGTTTCGAACGAACAAAACTTGCGTACATAGCGATCTCAGCTTTGTGCGCAGTAAAACGTATATCCTCAATTTCCTTAATGTCGTGCAAGAATTTTCGACTAAACTCACTTACTGACACGTAACTAAGACGTTCCGAACGAACAAAACTTGCGTACATAGCGATCTCAGCTTTGTGCGCAGAAAAACGTATATCCTCAATTTCCTTAATGTCGTGCAAGAATTTTCGACTAAACTCACTTACTGACACGTAACTGAGACGTTCCGAACGAACAAAACTTGCGTACATAGCGATTTTAACAATGTATGCCGTGAAGCGTTTCTTCTCAATTTCCTTGATGTGCCACAAGAATTTTAGACAAATCTCACTTACTGACACGTAACTAAGACGTTCCGAACGAACAAAACTTGCGTACATAGCGATTTTAACAATGTATGCCGTGAAGCGGTTCTTCTCAATTTCCTTAATGTCGTGCAAGAATTTTCGACTAAACTCACTTACTGACACGTAACTAAGACGTTCCGAACGAACAAAACTTGCGTACATAGCGATCTCAGCTTTGTGCGCAGAAAAACGTATATCCTCAATTTCCTTAATGTCGTGCAAGAATTTTCGACTAAACTCACTTACTGACACGTAACTGAGACGTTCCGAACGAACAAAACTTGCGTACATAGCGATTTTAACAATGTATGCCGTGAAGCGTTTCTTCTCAATTTCCTTGATGTTGCACAAAAATTTTAGACAAATCTCACTTACTGACACGTAACTAAGACGTTCCGAACGAACAAAACTTGCGTACATAGCGATTTTAACAATGTATGCCGTGAAGCGTTTCTTCTCAATTTCCTTGATGTTGCACAAGAATTTTAGACAAATCTCACTTACTGACACGTAACTAAGACGTTCCGAACGAACAAAACTTGCGTACATAGCGATCTCAGCTTTGTGCGCAGAAAAACGTATATCCTCAATTTCCTTAATGTCGTACAAGAATTTTCGACTAAACTCACTTACTGACACGTAACTAAGACGTTTCGAACGAACAAAACTTGCGTACATAGCGATTTTAACAATGTATGCCGTGAAGCGGTTCATCTCAATTTCCTTTATGTTGCACAAGAAATTTAGACAAATCTCACTTACTGACATGTAACTAAGACGTTCCGAACGAACAAAACTTGCGTACATAGCGATCTCAGCTTTGTGCGCAGAAAAACGTATATCCTCAATTTCCTTAATGTCGTGCAAGAATTTTAGACAAATCTCACGTACTGACACGTAACTAAGACGTTCCGAACGAACAAAACTTGCGTACATAGCGATCTCAGCTTTGTGCGCAGAAAAACGTATATCCTCAATTTCCTTAATGTCGTGCAAGAATTTTCGACTAAACTCACCTACTGACACGTAACTAAGACGTTCCGAACGACCAAAACTTGCGTACATAGCGATTTTAACAATGTATGCCGTGAAGCGGTTCTTCTCAATTTCCTTGATGTTGCACAAGAATTTTAGACAAATCTCACTTACTGACACGTAACTAAGACGTTTCGAATGAACAAAACTTGCGTACATAGCGATCTCAGCTTTGTGCGCAGAAAAACGTATATCCTCAATTTCCTTAATGTCGTGCAAGAATTTTCGACTAAACTCACTTACTGACACGTAACTGAGACGTTCCGAACGAACAAAACTTGCGTACATATCGATTTTAACAATGTATGCCGTGAAGCGTTTCTTCTCAATTTCCTTGATGTGCCACAAGAATTTTAGACAAATCTCACTTACTGACACGTAACTAAGACGTTCCGAACGAACAAAACTTGCGTACATAGCGATTTTAACAATGTATGCCGTGAAGCGGTTCTTCTCAATTTCCTTAATGTCGTGCAAGAATTTTCGACTAAACTCACTTACTGACACGTAACTAAGACGTTCCGAACGAACAAAACTTGCGTACATAGCGATTTTAACAATGTATGCCGTGAAGCGTTTCTTCTCAATTTCCTTGATGTTGCACAAGAATTTTCGACTAAACTCACTTACTGACACGTAACTAAGACGTGTCGAACGAACAAAACTTGCGTACATAGCGATTTTAACAATGTATGACGTGAAGCGGTTCTTCTCAATTTCCTTAATGTCGTGCAAGAATTTTCGACTAAACTCACTTACTGACACGTAACTAAGACGTTCCGAACGAACAAAACTTGCGTACATAGCGATTTTAACAATGTATGCCGTGAAGCGTTTCTTCTCAATTTCCTTGATGTTGCACAAGAATTTTCGACTAAACTCACTTACTGACACGTAACTAAGACGTGTCGAACGAACAAAACTTGCGTACATAGCGATCTCAGCTTTGTGCGCAGAAAAACGTATATCCTCAATTTCCTTAATGTCGTGCAAGAATTTTCGACTAAACTCACTTACTGACACGTAACTAAGACGTTCCGAACGAACAAAACTTGCGTACATAGCGATTTTAACAATGTATGCCGTGAAGCGGTTCTTCTCAATTTCCTTAATGTCGTGCTAGAATTTTCGACTAAACTCACTTACTGACACGTAACTAAGACGTTCCGAACGAACAAAACTTGCGTACATAGCGATCTCAGCTTTGTGCGCAGAAAAACGTATATTCTCAATTTCCTTAATGTCGTGCAAGAATTTTCGACTAAACTCACTTACTGACACGTAACTGAGACGTTCCGAACGAACAAAACTTGCGTACATAGCGATTTTAACAATGTATGCCGTGAAGCGTTCCTTCTCAATTTCCATGATGTTGCACAAAAATTTTAGACAAATCTCACTTACTGACACGTAACTATGACGTTTCGAATGAACAAAACTTGCGTACATAGCGATCTCAGCTTTGTGCGCAGAAAAACGTATATCCTCAATTTCCTTAATGTCGTGCAAGAATTTTCGACTAAACTCACTTATTGACACGTAACTAAGACGTTCCGAACGAACAAAACTTGCGTACATAGCGATTTTAACAATGTATGCTGTGAAGCGGTTCTTCTCAATTTCCTTGATGTTGCAAAAGAATTTTAGACAAATCTCACTTACTGACACGTAACAAAGACGTTTCGAACGAACAAAACTTGCGTACATAGCGATTTTAACAATGTATGCCGTGAAGCGGTTCTTCTCAATTTCCTTAATGTCGTGCAAGAATTTTCGACTAAACTCACTTACTGACACGTAACTAAGACGTTCCGAACGAACAAAACTTGCGTACATAGCGATCTCAGCTTTGTGCGCAGAAAAACGTATATCCTCAATTTCCTTAATGTCGTGCAAGAATTTTCGACTAAACTCACTTACTGACACGTAACTGAGACGTTCCGAACGAACAAAACTTGCGTACATAGCGATTTTAACAATGTATGCCGTGAAGCGTTCCTTCTCAATTTCCTTGATGTTGCACAAGAATTTTAGACAAATCTCACTTACTGACACGTAACTATGACGTTTCGAATGAACAAAACTTGCGTACATAGCGATCTCTGCTTTGTGCGCAGAAAAACGTATATCCTCAATTTCCTTAATGTCGTGCAAGAATTTTCGACTAAACTCACTTACTGACACGTAACTAAGACGTTCCGAACGAACAAAACTTGCGTACATAGCGATTTTAACAATGTATGCTGTGAAGCGGTTCTTCTCAATTTCCTTGATGTTGCACAAGAATTTTAGACAAATCTCACTTACTGACACGTAACTAAGACGTGTCGAACGAACAAAACTTGCGTACATAGCGATCTCAGCTTTGTGCGCAGAAAAACGTATATCCTCAATTTCCTTAATGTCGTGCAAGAATTTTCGACTAAACTCACTTACTGACACGTAACTAAGACGTTCCGAACGAACAAAACTTGCGTACATAGCGATTTTAACAATGTATGCCGTGAAGCGGTTCTTCTCAATTTCCTTAATGTCGTGCAAGAATTTTCGACTAAACTCACTTACTGACACGTAACTAAGACGTTCCGAACGAACAAAACTTGCGTACATAGCGATCTCAGCTTTGTGCGCAGAAAAACGTATATTCTCAATTTCCTTAATGTCGTGCAAGAATTTTCGACTAAACTCACTTACTGACACGTAACTGAGACGTTCCGAACGAACAAAACTTGCGTACATAGCGATTTTAACAATGTATGCCGTGAAGCGTTCCTTCTCAATTTCCATGATGTTGCACAAAAATTTTAGACAAATCTCACTTACTGACACGTAACTATGACGTTTCGAATGAACAAAACTTGCGTACATAGCGATCTCAGCTTTGTGCGCAGAAAAACGTATATCCTCAATTTCCTTAATGTCGTGCAAGAATTTTCGACTAAACTCACTTATTGACACGTAACTAAGACGTTCCGAACGAACAAAACTTGCGTACATAGCGATTTTAACAATGTATGCTGTGAAGCGGTTCTTCTCAATTTCCTTGATGTTGCAAAAGAATTTTAGACAAATCTCACTTACTGACACGTAACAAAGACGTTTCGAACGAACAAAACTTGCGTACATAGCGATTTTAACAATGTATGCCGTGAAGCGGTTCTTCTCAATTTCCTTAATGTCGTGCAAGAATTTTCGACTAAACTCACTTACTGACACGTAACTAAGACGTTCCGAACGAACAAAACTTGCGTACATAGCGATCTCAGCTTTGTGCGCAGAAAAACGTATATCCTCAATTTCCTTAATGTCGTGCAAGAATTTTCGACTAAACTCACTTACTGACACGTAACTGAGACGTTCCGAACGAACAAAACTTGCGTACATAGCGATTTTAACAATGTATGCCGTGAAGCGTTCCATCTCAATTTCCTTGATGTTGCACAAGAATTTTAGACAAATCTCACTTACTGACACGTAACTATGACGTTTCGAATGAACAAAACTTGCGTACATAGCGATCTCTGCTTTGTGCGCAGAAAAACGTATATCCTCAATTTCCTTAATGTCGTGCAAGAATTTTCGACTAAACTCACTTACTGACACGTAACTAAGACGTTCCGAACGAACAAAACTTGCGTACATAGCGATTTTAACAATGTATGCTGTGAAGCGGTTCTTCTCAATTTCCTTGATGTTGCACAAGAATTTTAGACAAATCTCACTTACTGACACGTAACTAAGACGTTTCGAACGAACAAAACTTGCGTACATAGCGATTTTAACAATGTATGCCGTGAAGCGGTTCTTCTCAATTTCCTTAATGTCGTGCAAGAATTTTCGACTAAACTCACTTACTGACACGTAACTGAGACGTTCTGAACGAACAAAACTTGCGTACATAGCGATTTTAACAATGTATGCCGTGAAGCGGTTCTTCTCAATTTCCTTAATGTCGTGCAAGAATTTTCGACTAAACTCACTTACTGACACGTAACTAAGACGTTCCGAACGAACAAAACTTGCGTACATAGCGATCTCAGCTTTGTGCGCAGAAAAACGTATATCCTCAATTTCCTTAATGTCGTGCAAGAATTTTCGACTAAACTCACTTACTGACACGTAACTGAGACGTTCCGAACGAACAAAACTTGCGTACGTAGCGATTTTAACAATGTATGCCGTGAAGCGTTCCTTCTCAATTTCCTTGATGTTGCACAAGAATTTTAGACAAATCTCACTTACTGACACGTAGCTATGACGTTTCGAATGAACAAAACTTGCGTACATAGCGATCTCAGCTTTGTGCGCAGAAAAACGTATATCCTCAATTTCCTTAATGTCGTGCAAGAATTTTCGACTAAACTCACTTACTGACACGTAACTAAGACGTTCCGAACGAACAAAACTTGCGTACATAGCGATTTTAACAATGTATGCTGTGAAGCGGTTCTTCTCAATTTCCTTGATGTTGCACAAGAATTTTAGACAAATCTCACTTACTGACACGTAACTAAGACGTTTCGAACGAACAAAACTTGCGTACATAGCGATTTTAACAATGTATGACGTGAAGCGGTTCTTCTCAATTTCCTTAATGTCGTGCAAGAATTTTCGACTAAACTCACTTACTGACACGTAACTAAGACGTGTCGAACGAACAAAACTTGCGTACATAGCGATTTTAACAATGTATGCCGTGAAGCGGTTCTTCTCAATTTCCTTGATGTTGCACAAGAATTTTAGACAAATCTCACTTACTGACATGTAACTAAGAAGTTCCGAACGAACAAAACTAGCGTACATAGCGATCTCAGCTTTGTGCGCAGAAAAACGTATATCCTCTATTTCCTTAATGTCGTGCAAGAATTTTCAACTAAACTCACTTACTGACACGTAACTAAGACGTTCCGAACGAACAAAACTTGCGTACATAGCGATTTTAACAATGTATGCTGTGAAGCGGTTCTTCTCAATTTCCTTGATGTTGCACAAGAATTTTAGACAAATCTCACTTACTGACACGTAACTAAGACGTTCCGAACGAACAAAACTTGCGTACATAGCGATCTCAGCTTTGTGCGCAGAAAAACGTATATCCTCAATTTCCTTAATGTCGTACAAGAATTTTCGACTAAACTCACTTACTGACACGTAACTGAGACGTTCCGAACGAACAAAACTTGCGTACATAGCGATTTTAACAATGTATGCCGTGAAGCGGTTCATCTCAATTTCCTTTAGGTTGCACAAGATATTTAGACAAATCTCAATTACTGACACGTAACTAAGACGTTTCGAACAAACAAAACTTGCGTACATAGCGATCTCAGCTTTGTGCGCAGAAAAACGTATATCCTTAATTTCCTTAATGTCGTGCAAGAATTTTCAACTAAACTCACTTACTGACACGTAACTAAGACGTTCCGAACGAACAAAACTTGCGTACATAGCGATTTTAACAATGTATGCTGTGAAGCGGTTCTTCTCAATTTCCTTGATGTTGCACAAGAATTTTAGACAAATCTCACTTACTGACACGTAACTAAGACGTTCCGAACGAACAAAACTTGCGTACATAGCGATCTCAGCTTTGTGCGCAGAGAAACGTATATCCTCAATTTCCTTAATGTCGTACAAGAATTTTCGACTAAACTCACTTACTGACACGTAACTGAGACGTTCCGAACGAACAAAACTTGCGTACATAGCGATTTTAACAATGTATGCCGTGAAGCGGTTCATCTCAATTTCCTTTAGGTTGCACAAGATATTTAGACAAATCTCAATTACTGACACGTAACTAAGACGTTTCGAACAAACAAAACTTGCGTACATAGCGATCTCAGCTTTGTGCGCAGAAAAACGTATATCCTTAATTTCCTTAATGTCGTGCAAGAATTTTCAACTAAACTCACTTACTGACACGTAACTAAGACGTTCCGAACGAACAAAACTTGCGTACATAGCGATTTTAACAATGTATGCTGTGAAGCGGTTCTTCTCAATTTCCTTGATGTTGCACAAGAATTTTAGACATATCTCACTTACTGACACGTAACTAAGACGTTTCGAACGAACAAAACTTGCGTACATAGAGATCTCAGCTTTGTGCGCAGAAAAACGTATATTTTCAATTTCCTTAATGTCGTGCAAGAATTTTCGACTAAACTCACTTACTGACACGTAACTAAGACGTTCCGAACGAACAGAACTTGCGTACATAGCGATCTCAGCTTTTTGCGCAGAAAACGTATATCCTCAATGTACTTAATGTCGTGTAAGAATTTTCGACTAAACTCACTTACTGACACGTAACTAAGACGTTCCGAACGACCAAAACTTGCGTACATAGCGATTTTAACAATGTATGCCGTGAAGCGGTTCTTCTCAATTTCCTTGATGTTGCACAAGAATTTTAGACAAATCTCACTTACTGACACGTAACTAAGACGTTTCGAACGAACAAAACTTGCGTACATAGCGATCTCAGCTTTGTGCGCAGAAAATCGTATATCCTCAATTTCCTTAATGTCGTACAAGAATTTTCGACTAAACTCACTTACTGACACGTAACTAAGACGTTTCGAACGAACAAAACTTGCGTACATAGCGATTTTAACAATGTATGCCGTGAAGCGGTTCATCTCAATTTACTTTAGGTTGCACAAGAAATTTAGACAAATCTCAATTACTGACACGTAACTAAGACGTTTCGAACGAACAAAACTTGCGTACATAGCGATCTCAGCTTTGTGCGCAGAAAAACGTATATCCTTAATTTCCTTAATGTCGTGCAAGAATTTTCAACTAAACTCACTTACTGACACGTAACTGAGACGTTCCGAACGAACAAAACTTGCGTACATAGTGATTTTAACAATGTATGACGTGAAGCGGTTCTTCTCAATTTCCTTGATGTTGCACAAGGATTTTAGACAAATCTCACTTACTGACATGTAACTGAGACGTTCCGAACGAACAAAACTTGCGTACATAGCGATTTTAACAATGTATGCCGTGAAGCGTTTCTTCTCAATTTCCTTGATGTTGCACAAGAATTTTAGACAAATCTCACTTACTGACACGTAACTAAGACGTTCCGAACGAACAAAACTTGCGTACATAGCGATTTTAACAATGTATGCCGTGAAACGGTTCTTC
Organism: Polyergus mexicanus; assembly: GCF_030449975.1. NCBI lineage: Eukaryota > Metazoa > Arthropoda > Insecta > Hymenoptera > Formicidae > Polyergus > Polyergus mexicanus. The sequence goes on from NW_027223587.1 coordinate 9,156, forward strand.
TCAATTTCCTTGATGTTGCACAAGAATTTTAGACAAATCTCACTTACTGACACGTAACTAAGACGTTTCGAACGAACAAAACTTGCGTACATAGCGATCTCAGCTTTGTGCGCAGAAAAACGTATATCCTCAATTTCCTTAATGTCGTGCAAGAATTTTTGACTAAACTCACTTACTGACACGTAACTAAGACGTTCCGAACGAACAAAACTTGCGTACATAGCGATCTCAACTTTGTGCGCAGAAAAACGTATATCCTCAATTTCCTTAATGTCGTACAAGAATTTTCGACTAAACTCACTTACTGACACGTAACTAAGACGTGTCGAACGAACAAAACTTGCGTACATAGCGATTTTAACAATGTATGCCGTGAAGCGGTTCATCTCAATTTCCTTTATGTTGCACAAGAAATTTATACAAATCTCACTTACTGACACGTAACTAAGACGTTCCGAACGAACAGAACTTGCGTACATAGCGATCTCAGCTTTTTGCGCAGAAAAACGTATATCCTCAATTTCCTTAATGTCGTTCAAGAATTTTCAACTAAACTCAATTACTGACACGTAACAAGACGTTCCGAACGAACAAAACTTGCGTACATAGCGATTTTAACAATGTATGCTGTGAAGCGGTTCTTCTCAATTTCCTTGATGTTGCACAAGAATTTTAGACAAATCTCACTTACTGACACGTAACTAAGACGTTCCGAACGAACAAAACTTGCGTACATAGCGATTTTAACAATGTATGCCGTGAAGCGGTTCTTCTCAATTTCCTTAATGTCGTGCAAGAATTTTCGACTAAACTCACTTACTGACACGTAACTAAGACGTTCCGAACGAACAAAACTTGCGTACATAGCGATCTCAGCTTTGTGCGCAGAAAAACGTATATCCTCAATTTCCTTAATGTCGTGCAAGAATTTTCGACTAAACTCACTTACTGACACGTAACTGAGACGTTCCGAACGAACAAAACTTGAGTACATAGCGATTTTAACAATGTATGCCGTGAAGCGTTTCTTCTCAATTTCCTTGATGTTGCACAAGAATTTTAGACAAATCTCACTTACTGACATGTAACTAAGAAGTTCCGAACGAACAAAACTTGCGTACATAGCGATCTCAGCTTTGTGCGCAGAAAAACGTATATCCTCAATTTCCTTAATGTCGTGCAAGAATTTTCGACTAAACTCACTTACTGACACGTAACTGAGACGTTCCGAACGAACAAAACTTGCGTACATAGTGATTTTAACAATGTATGACGTGAAGCGGTTCTTCTCAATTTCCTTGATGTTGCACAAGGATTTTAGACAAATCTCACTTACTGACATGTAACTGAGACGTTCCGAACGAACAAAACTTGCGTACATAGCGATTTTAACAATGTATGCCGTGAAGCGTTTCTTCTCAATTTCCTTGATGTTGCACAAGAATTTTAGACAAATCTCACTTACTGACACGTAACTGAGACGTTCCGAACGAACAAAACTTGCGTACATAGCGATTTTAACAATGTATGCCGTGAAACGGTTCTTCTCAATTTCCTGGATGTTGCACAAGAATTTTAGACAAATCTCACTTACTGACACGTAACTAAGACGTTTCGAACGAACAAAACTTGCGTACATAGCGATCTCAGCTTTGTGCGCAGAAAAACGTATATCCTCAATTTCCTTAATGTCGTGCAAGAATTTTCGACTAAACTCACTTACTGACACGTAACTAAGACGTTCCGAACGAACAAAACTTGCGTACATAGCGATCTCAGCTTTGTGCGCAGAAAAACGTATATCCTCAATTTCCATAATGTCGTACAAGAATTTTCGACTAAACTCACTTACTGACACGTAACTAAGACGTTCCGAACGAACAAAACTTGCGTACATAGCGATTTTAACAATGTATGCTGTGAAGCGGTTCTTCTCAATTTCCTTGATGTTGCACAAGAATTTTAGACAAATCTCACTTACTGACACGTAACTAAGACGTTTCGAACGAACAAAACTTGCGTACATAGAGATCTCAGCTTTGTGCGCAGAAAAACGTATATTTTCAATTTCCTTAATGTCGTGCAAGAATTTTCGACTAAACTCACTTACTGACACGTAACTAAGACGTTCCGAACGAACAGAACTTGCGTACATAGCGATCTCAGCTTTTTGCGCAGAAAACGTATATCCTCAATGTACTTAATGTCGTGTAAGAATTTTCGACTAAATTCACTTACTGACACGTAACTAAGACGTTCCGAACGACCAAAACTTGCGTACATAGCGATTTTAACAATGTATGCCGTGAAGCGGTTCTTCTCAATTTCCTTGATGTTGCACAAGAATTTTAGACAAATCTCACTTACTGACACGTAACTAAGACGTTTCGAACGAACAAAACTTGCGTACATAGCGATCTCAGCTTTGTGCGCAGAAAATCGTATATCCTCAATTTCCTTAATGTCGTACAAGAATTTTCGACTAAACTCACTTACTGACACGTAACTAAGACGTTTCGAACGAACAAAACTTGCGTACATAGCGATTTTAACAATGTATGCCGTGAAGCGGTTCATCTCAATTTCCTTTAGGTTGCACAAGAAATTTAGACAAATCTCAATTACTGACACGTAACTAAGACGTTTCGAACGAACAAAACTTGCGTACATAGCGATCTCAGCTTTGTGCGCAGAAAAACGTATATCTTTAATTTCCTTAATGTCGTGCAAGAATTTTCAACTAAACTCACTTACTGACACGTAACTGAGACGTTCCGAACGAACAAAACTTGCGTACATAGTGATTTTAACAATGTATGACGTGAAGCGGTTCTTCTCAATTTCCTTGATGTTGCACAAGGATTTTAGACAAATCTCACTTACTGACATGTAACTGAGACGTTCCGAACGAACAAAACTTGCGTACATAGCGATTTTAACAATGTATGCCGTGAAGCGTTTCTTCTCAATTTCCTTGATGTTGCACAAGAATTTTAGACAAATCTCACTTACTGACACGTAACTAAGACGTTCCGAACGAACAAAACTTGCGTACATAGCGATTTTAACAATGTATGCCGTGAAACGGTTCTTCTCAATTTCCTTGATGTTGCACAAGAATTTTAGACAAATCTCACTTACTGACACGTAACTAAGACGTTTCGAACGAACAAAACTTGCGTACATAGCGATCTCAGCTTTGTGCGCAGAAAAACGTATATCCTCAATTTCCTTAATGTCGTGCAAGAATTTTTGACTAAACTCACTTACTGACACGTAACTAAGACGTTCCGAACGAACAACACTTGCGTACATAGCGATCTCAACTTTGTGCGCAGAAAAACGTATATCCTCAATTTCCTTAATGTCGTACAAGAATTTTCGACTAAACTCACTTACTGACACGTAACTAAGACGTGTCGAACGAACAAAACTTGCGTACATAGCGATTTTAACAATGTATGCCGTGAAGCGGTTCATCTCAATTTCCTTTATGTTGCACAAGAAATTTATACAAATCTCACTTACTGACATGTAACTAAGACGTTCCGAACGAACAAAACTTGCGTACATAGCGATCTCAGCTTTGTGCGCAGAAAAACGTATATCCTCAATTTCCTTAATGTCGTGCAAGAATTTTCAACTAAACTCACTTACTGACACGTAACTAAGACGTTCCGAACGAACAAAACTTGCGTACATAGCGATTTTAACAATGAATGCTGTGAAGCGGTTCTTCTCAATTTCCTTGATGTTGCACAAGAATTTTAGACAAATCTCACTTACAGACACGTAACTAAGACGTTTCGAACGAACAAAACTTGCGTACATAGAGATCTCAGCTTTGTGCGCAGAAAAACGTATATTTTCAATTTCCTTAATGTCGTGCAAGAATTTTCGACTAAACTCACTTACTGACACGTAACTAAGACGTTCCGAACGAACAGAACTTGCGTACATAGCGATCTCAGCTTTTTGCGCAGAAAACGTATATCCTCAATGTACTTAATGTCGTGTAAGAATTTTCGACTAAACTCACTTACTGACACGTAACTAAGACGTTCCGAACGACCAAAACTTGCGTACATAGCGATTTTAACAATGTATGCCGTGAAGCGGTTCTTCTCAATTTCCTTGATGTTGCACAAGAATTTTAGACAAATCTCACTTACTGACATGTAACTAAGAAGTTCCGAACGAACAAAACTAGCGTACATAGCGATCTCAGCTTTGTGCGCAGAAAAACGTATATTTTCAATTTCCTTAATGTCGTGCAAGAATTTTCGACTAAACTCACTTACTGACACGTAACTAAGACGTTCCGAACGAACAGAACTTGCGTACATAGCGATCTCAGCTTTTTGCGCAGAAAACGTATATCCTCAATGTACTTAATGTCGTGTAAGAATTTTCGACTAAATTCACTTACTGACACGTAACTAAGACGTTCCGAACGACCAAAACTTGCGTACATAGCGATTTTAACAATGTATGCCGTGAAGCGGTTCTTCTCAATTTCCTTGATGTTGCACAAGAATTTTAGACAAATCTCACTTACTGACACGTAACTAAGACGTTTCGAACGAACAAAACTTGCGTACATAGCGATCTCAGCTTTGTGCGCAGAAAATCGTATATCCTCAATTTCCTTAATGTCGTACAAGAATTTTCGACTAAACTCACTTACTGACACGTAACTAAGACGTTTCGAACGAACAAAACTTGCGTACATAGCGATTTTAACAATGTATGCCGTGAAGCGGTTCATCTCAATTTCCTTTAGGTTGCACAAGAAATTTAGACAAATCTCAATTACTGACACGTAACTAAGACGTTTCGAACGAACAAAACTTGCGTACATAGCGATCTCAGCTTTGTGCGCAGAAAAACGTATATCTTTAATTTCCTTAATGTCGTGCAAGAATTTTCAACTAAACTCACTTACTGACACGTAACTGAGACGTTCCGAACGAACAAAACTTGCGTACATAGTGATTTTAACAATGTATGACGTGAAGCGGTTCTTCTCAATTTCCTTGATGTTGCACAAGGATTTTAGACAAATCTCACTTACTGACATGTAACTGAGACGTTCCGAACGAACAAAACTTGCGTACATAGCGATTTTAACAATGTATGCCGTGAAGCGTTTCTTCTCAATTTCCTTGATGTTGCACAAGAATTTTAGACAAATCTCACTTACTGACACGTAACTAAGACGTTCCGAACGAACAAAACTTGCGTACATAGCGATTTTAACAATGTATGCCGTGAAGCGGTTCATCTCAATTTCCTTTATGTTGCACAAGAAATTTAGACAAATCTCACTTACTGACATGTAACTAAGAAGTTCCGAACGAACAAAACTTGCGTACATAGCGATCTCAGCTTTGTGCGCAGAAAAACGTATATCCTCAATTTCCTTAATGTCGTGCTAGGATATTCAACTAAACTCACTTACTGACACGTAACTAAGACGTTCCGAACGACAAAACTTGCGTACATAGCGATTTTAACAAGGTATGCTGTGAAGCGGTTCTTTTCAATTTCCTTGATGTTGCACAAGAATTTTAGACAAATCTCACTTACTGACACGTAACTAAGACGTTCCGAACGAACAAAACTTGCGTACATAGCGATCTCAGCTTTGTGCGCAGAAAAACGTATATCCTCAATTGCCTTAATGTCGTACAAGAATTTTCGACTAAACTCACTTACTGACACGTAACTGAGACGTTCCGAACGAACAAAATTTGCGTACATAGCGATTTTAACAATGTATGCCGTGAAGCGTTTCTTCTCAATTTCCTTGATGTAGCACAAGAATTTTAGACAAATCTCACTTACTGACACGTAACTAAGACGTTCCGAACGAACAAAACTTGCGTACATAGCGATTTTAACAATGTATGCCGTGAAGCGGTTCTTCTCAATTTCCTTGATGTTGCACAAGAATTTTAGACAAATCTCACTTACTGACACGTAACTAAGACGTTCCGAACGAACAAAACTTGCGTACATAGCGATTTTAACAATGTATGCCGTGAAGCGGTTCATCTCAATTTCCTTTATGTTGCACAAGAAATTTAGACAAATCTCACTTTCTGACATGTAACTAAGAAGTTCCGAACGAACAAAACTTGCGTACATAGCGATCTCAGCTTTGTGCGCAGAAAAACGTATATCCTCAATTTCCTTAATGTCGTGCAAGAATATTCAACTAAACTCACTTACTGACACGTAACTAAGACGTTCCGAACGAACAAAACTTGCGTACATAGCGATTTTAACAAGGTATGCTGTGAAGCGGTTCTTTTCAATTTCCTTGATGTTGCACAAGAATTTTAGACAAATCTCACTTACTGACACGTAACTAAGACGTTCCGAACGAACAAAACTTGCGTACATAGCGATCTCAGCTTTGTGCGCAGAAAAACGTATATCCTCAATTGCCTTAATGTCGTACAAGAATTTTCGACTAAACTCACTTACTGACACGTAACTGAGACGTTCCGAACGAACAAAACTTGCGTACATAGTGATTTTAACAATGTATGATGTGAAGCGGTTCTTCTCAATTTCCTTGATGTTGCACAGGAATTTTAAACAAATCTCACGTACTGACACGCAACTAAGGCGTTCCGAACGAACAAAACTTGCGTACATAGCGATTTTAACAATGTATGCCGTGAAGCGGTTCATCTCAATTCCCTTTATGTTGCACAAGAAATTTAGACAAATCTCACTTACTGACATGTAACTAAGAAGTTCCGAACCAACATAACTTGCGTACATAACGATCTCAGCTTTGTGCGCAGAAAAACGTATATCCTCAATTTCCTTAATGTCGTGCAAGAATTTTCAACTAAACTCACTTACTGACACGTAACTAAGACGTTCCGAACGAACAAAACTTGCGTACATAGCGATTTTAACAATGTATGCTGTGAAGCGGTTCTTCTCAATTTCCTTGATGTTGCACAAGAATTTTAGACAAATCTCACTTACTGACACGTAACTAAGACGTTCCGAACGAACAAAACTTGCGTACATAGCGATCTCAGCTATGTGCGCAGAAAAACGTATATCCTCAAATTCCTTAATGTCGTGCAAGAATTTTCAACTAAACTCACTTACTGACACGTAACTAAGACGTTCCGAACGAACAAAACTTGCGTACATAGCGATTTTAACAATGTATGCTGTGAAGCGGTTCTTCTCAATTTCCTTGATGTTGCACAAGAATTTTAGACAAATCTCACTTACTGACACGTAACTAAGACGTTCCGAACGAACAAAACTT
>NW_027223588.1:0-12500 GCF_030449975.1 Polyergus mexicanus
AAACTTGCGTACATAGCGATCTCAGCTCTGTGCGCAGAAAAGCGTTTCCCCTCAATTTCCTTGATGTTGTACAAGAATTTTCGACTAATCTCACTTACTGACACGAAACTAAGACGTTCCGAACGAACAAAGCTTGCGTACATAGCGATCTCAGCTCTGTGCCAAAGAAAGCGTTTATCCTCAATTTCCTTGATGTTGCACAAGAATTTTCGACTAGTCTCACTTACTGACACGTATCTAAGACATTCCGTACGAACAAAACTTGCGTACATAGCGATCTCAGCTCTGTGTCAAGAAAAACGTTTCTCCTTAATTTCCTGAATGTTGTACAAGAATTTTTGGCAAATTTCACATACTGACACGTAACTAAGACGTTCCGAACGAACAAAACATGAATACATAGCGTTTTCAACTCTGTGCGCAAAAATGCGCTTATCCTCAATTTCCTTGATGTTGCACAAGAATTTTCGACTATTCTTGTTACGTCCCGTCGAATTCCGGCTGCGAGAAGGGGATTGCACAGCTCGGAATTTTTTGCAGGACACAATCGCGAATTTCGGGTCGAATGAACCGCGTGGTTCTCCCCAAGGATACCTGCGATCAAGGTTATTCGCGATGGATACGCAGATAGAGAAGGGAACTTAACGAAGCGGGTGCATTTTAGCTTAATATTAAACAAAACAGAGGGAGCATTCAGAAAACTAAGCTATTCGCGGAGAACAGAATGAGTCAAAAGGGAAATCGAGACGCAGGCAAAAAGAATGAGTCGTAAAAGTGAAACTCGAGATGCGTCAGGAAAGAGAAACTCAGTATTAGACAAAGAGTGAGTCATAAAAGTGAAACTCGAAATGCGTCAGGAAAGAGAAACTCAGTATTAGACAAAGGGTGAGTCATAAAAGTAAAACTCGAAGTGCGTCAGGAAAGAAAAACTCAGTATTAGACAAAGGGTGAGTCATAAAAGTGAAACTCGAAAAGCGCGTCATAAAACAAATCCTAACCATCAGATAAGAAGTTTTCGTCCGAAAACTCTGGGAAGGACGCGCGTTTCGAAATATTCTAGAATATTCTTGATATGTTTAACTAGATTATATTATGGCAGAACTCAATGTTATAAGACGCGTGTATGGTAAGTGGATTACTCGCAAGGAATTCGCGCGTTTAACGAAGTGGATTTGGTAATAATTGCCCGGAGTTCGGGGGTAACTAAAGGTCGCATAAGTATACTTTCTTACCTTGTGACGGATGGTCGGGATGTTAATCGAACGGTCCGGGATTCCCTGCTTGGTTCACCGATATCCGGCCTTCCTGGGATCCTTGTCGTTGATGTCACTGGGTGGAGTCCTTGGGCGCTCGACTTCGATTGGAATCAGCTTGGCTGGCCACTTGATGGGAGTTATGCACTTGGCGCGTCGCGAGATCTCTAAGGTAGCGGTGTGATGATTCGCGAATAATTGTTCGTATTCAGGATCGTAGTGCGGTGTTACACCAACGTATCGCGATAGCCCGGAATCTACGGGTTCTAGGATCAACTCGCGAAGTAGTTTACGCGCGCGCTTCTTCACTCCTCCACGTCTGGTCTTTGGCATTTGTTAATTTATTTAATTAACCACTGATCACTGGCTCTAATCAAGACGGCGTGTGCTTTCCAGAGGACACGGCGTGCGATGGACCGCACGGCTGTATCTTGTGTTTGGACTGATTGCAATAACAGTGTGCGGCGGTCCGTACTGCTGGTACTGTATATCAGGTGTAAGCGTGTGCGTGTGTGTATAATTGAATAGAGCCGGGCGAAAATGTATTTTGATAACTGTAGATTTTAACAGGATATTGTTAACAGAAAGGTTAACCAAACGGATGAGAGCGGAGAAATAATCTTAAAATGCGTATTATTTACTTACGGATGCGGAAGGCTCAAAGCAAGAGTTGGATAAGGTGCGTTAATGAAGAGTCGACTTAATTCTCATACAGCACAATATGTTCATTCAACTTGTACACTGTTGCATTAATTCGACTTAATTTTAGAGTTATAAGTAAATTTAGATTAAACACTAGAGTTAGGATTTTGAAATTGAATTTAAAGTTAGAGTTAGAATTCGAACTTAGAATTGAATTGCGTCGCAGTCGCGGGAGAGGCTCTCCTAAGAGAGCTGTTGACGGTTCGAAGTGGCGGAGTAGACTCCCAAAGTTGGAGCGCGCACTGGGCTCCTTCGCTTCGGCGGCTCGGCCGCTGCCGAGAGTAGGGATGCGTAGTGGTGGAATGCTCAGTAGTGGGAATTTCCTTAGAGCTAACGAAGCGCCATGCCTCGGCACTCGGAGGAATCAAGTGTCATGGCGTGTTTTTGGCGCGCTATTCAAGTTGCGCTTATTAGACTTAGATTATTTAAGAGAGAACAAATAGAAATTCAAAGGTTGAAATTTTGACAGGATGATACCTCCCCCCTCGGAAAAGAATGTTGGACGTTATTGTTCCAACATTCTCCAAAGCGCTTAAACTTATGCTTGTAGTACGCTTACATCACTTTCTTAAAGTTATGCTAACAATTGATTATGCGATTTTTATTAATCTAGGATCCTCGGTGGGTATATAGATATTTATTCAATTTACCATAGTCTTTCGGTGGGGCGTTTGGTGAGTTTTGGGGGTCTTCGTGCACACTTTCTCTAGGTACTTCTTCGCTATTCTTAGGGAGGGCAAGGGGCGTTGATTCTGCAATAGGGATCTCCGGGTCCCTTGTTCCCTAGGTGCTGGCTGTCCGCGGGCTCTCATCTGCAGGAGAAGGTGATTGAGCTCCAGACTGCTCCCAGCAGGTGAAGACTCCACCTATAGACAGAGTGAAGAGCGTAGCGTCTTATAATAGAATCGATTACGAACTTAGCGAGTCTCACTAGTAGGATTATGGCGAGCACTCCAGCGCTTGCTGATCCGAACGTGATGAATCGTTGCCACAGTCGTGTTCCGGCGTTTTCCGCTATCTTTTCTAATGACTTCTCGTCCATGAGATTATACAATGACACGCTCCCATAGGGGATCGTGTGTCCCATAGCTCCCTGCGCGATGGTGTCCAACATCGCGGGTTTTTCTACTGGGAACATTATGTGATTTCTCAAGCGGTCCAAGTCTTCTGTGGAGTAAATTCCGCTGATCGCGAGATTTGATGGGCTCACGTACTTCCACCAGGGCTTAGTTAGTGGTTGGATGGTTGATGGTGGTAAGGCCTCGATAGGTCTCGGCGTAATCCGAAACCATGTGTCTTCGACTCTGTACATGGTCGGCAACAGCTCGCTGCATTCCCTAGTGATTCCTGTCTTCATTAATATCCTCGATCTTGGTGATAAGAAGTATGACGTATTACCATGCGAGACGGGTAATTCGTTATAGCATTCCTCGGTCTGTCGAATTTTGCACAGGACGGGAACACACTTGATGATATGAATTACCTCGCCGACGGTGATTGCCATGTAGCCGGGCGATTTCATCAAACGAAATGCCATCTCGTCCGGGGCGATGCTGGAAAGTGAGAGTGCGTTTTCCAGAATTTGTTTCTCCAGGGCGCATTTTTGGCCCATGATGTCCCGGTACAGCTGTGTCAATTGGGTCTTCAGGTGCTTTTCCACGTATATGAATTTGGAGTTCACGTATGAGAAGATATCAAGGTTGTCGATGGCGATTCTTGATTGAGATTTGAACGTTCTTCTCGGTTGCGTCTCAAGGATAAATAACTTCGGGTGTTCCGTCTGGGTTAACTTATAGCCGCAGAGGTTCGTATCTGAAGTCTTGGCTAGAGCGAACGTAGTTTCCTTTGTTGTGACTGTGTAGATGACGGAGGACTCCTTCTGTGCCTCCTTGGGGGTGAGCCAGTAGGCGATGCCTTGGTATAATACATCAGCGTCGGAAGTTGCAGCTATCCGTCGGTATAATTCTCCAGTACGTTGACGTACCGTCTGCGTCGCTACATTCACCCTCCGTTGCGCGGCAACGGCTTCCTGAGGGTAAGACGACTTCATTTGAGGTGTGCTTGATCGGCAACTCCAGGCTCCTGGTAGTTATCTTGATAGAAGCCTGTACGACCACGTTGTCCCATGTTCCGAATGGATTGCTGAATTGCGTCCCTGTGCAGCGTACGTCTACGGTGAGGGTTCCGGCAAATGTCAGGCTATGCGTGGATGTGGTGTTTATTTTGATTTCCGCGATTAAAGCGTTGCCTCCCAGGAATATAGTTCCACTGTCGTGCAGCTTCTTCCACGTTTTGGCAGATATTTCCCGGATGTATTCTCGCTTCCCATTTTGTACGGCAGAGATGTGGGAATGCATTCCACAGTAGTATATGGTCCGGTCGATCTCAATCCGGCATTGTAGGCCCGTGGTGTGGTCGAACTCGCTTAGTTGTAACAATGTTCAATTTATCACTACCGCAGTCGTATCCCGTTAGACTATATGCAGTGGAGGATAGAAGTGCGATGATGATGATGATCGGTGAGGTAGGCTCCATGTTAAGGCTCATTGCTAACTGGTCGGTCCTTTTCCGGTGCGGTGTTATTATAGCTGCTGCGGTCAGGAACTCGGGGGGGGGGTACTGATCGAAGTGGGGGCTTGGTGTGGCGAGAACTTTAGTTTATCCGCGTGCACGATTCGCTTCTTATGTCTACTTATGGCTATTTTGATATTATTATTACCGAGTATTTCGGTGATTCTATAAAGTCCAGTATACTGGTCCCCCAGTTTACCTTTTGTGGGCTCTCGTAACAGATATACATTAGTTCCTACCTTAAATCTACGCGTATTGAGCTTACGGTCGTAGTATAATTTAGATCGTTTTTTTGTGTTGATTAAATTTTCGCGTGCGATTGTTTGCACGTCTTTAAGTTTGTTAAACAATTCTGTCAGATATCTCGCGTAACTCTCATTCGGCTCCTGGGTTGTGTCGGTCTCGCTGGAAGATACCTTGGCAGTCTTCCCGAAAACTAGCTCGTGAGGAGTAAATTGCGTTCCTTCGTGGACGCTTGTATTGTAAGAGAACGATGCGAGCTTGAGATAGGTGTCCCATTCGTTGGATTTGTCGACGTAGTGCTTCAGGTACTTCCAAAGTACCTGGTGCGATCTCTCTACTGACCCGTTAGACTGTGGTCTATACGCTGTAGTTCTAAAATGTTTAATTCTAAATTTATGGGCTACGTTGCGCATTAATCTATTGAGGAAATGGGAACCTTGGTCGGTTAGTATAGCCCTCGGGGCTCCGAATATACAAATAAACTCGTTTGTGAATGCATCCGCTACGTTTATTGTGCCCGCGTGTTTGAGAAGTAGGGCGAGAGAATACTTAGTCAGTAAGTCTTGAATTGTTAATATATAAGTATTACCAGAGCGTATAGTGGCCAGGGGGCCCATTATGTCCATAGAAACTTTATCAAAGGCGGAGTCAGGGGTATCGGTAAGCACCATTGGTTGTTAAGTTTTTACGCGTATCAGTTTTTTCAACTGGCAGGAACGACAATTTTGTACGAAAGACTGTATATCGGCCTTCATTCCGGCCCAGTGATACCGTTTCTTAATGCGATTGGAGGACATGGTTATACCCTTGTGTCTGCCTATTGCCGGACAATGGTTATCTTCTAGTATTCTTAATCTATCGTATTCGGCTAACTTTAGTCGCCAACGGACTAACCTGGACGTAGGGTCTTTAACCGAATGCAACCATATTAGGGGTTTATGATCGGTGACCAGATCGAACTTCTGTCCGTATAGGTAGGGTCGGAAGTAGTTTACGCAATAGACTATCGCGAGCAGTTCTTTCTCTATGGTTGAATAGTTTCTTTCGGTCGCATTTAGGAGGCGAGAGATATACGCGATGGGCAGGTCCTTACCTATAGGACCTTGGCTCAGAATGCCGCCGATCGCGTGCCCCGAAGCGTCCGTCGTGACTACGAAGGGTTTGGTAAAATCTGGATATTGTAAGATCGGCTCCGTGCACAGGGTTTCGCCGAGCTGCCCGAATGCTAATTCTTGCTCATCTTTCCAAGCGAATGGTTCCTCTTTCTTTAGAATTTTAGTTAAGGGACGATCTCGGAAAAGTTAGGGATAAATCGCCGGTAATATCTTGCCAGGCCGAGGAACTATTTTATATTCTTCGCGTTTCGCGGGGTAGGGAATTCCTTAACTGTTTGTACCTTTGCGGGGTCGGGTTTTACTCCCTGATTGCTAATAATGTGCCCCAGATAACCGACCTCTTTTCGTAAGAACTCGCATTTGTCCGGTTGAAGCTTTAGGTTTGCCCTCCTGAGTCTTTCGACTAACTTATTGAACTTGACTTCGTGCTCCTTTAGCGAACTGGCGTATAATACGATATCGTCGAGGTATACGAATAATTCACTCCCCTGAAGATCTGATAGCACCTGATCCATGAGCCTCTGGAACGTGGCGGGTGCGTTCTTGAGACCGAACGGCATCCGGGTGAACTCGTAGTGCCCATGAGGGGGTGGAAAAGGCCATTTTGCCAGCGTGAGACTCATGCATAGGTATCTGGTGAAATCCTGACGCGAGATCGAAAACGCTGAAATACTTCGCGCTACCTAGTTGGTCCAATATCTCTGTAATATTAGGGAGCGGGTACGCGTCTCCTATTGTTTTTTCGTTTAATGCACGGTAATCTATGACCATGCGCCATCTTTTATTGCCTTTTGAATCCGCTGTTTTAGGTACGATCCACAGCGGCGAGTTATACCGCGAGTTATATATTTGACAAATACCGTTTTAGATTTAAATAGTTTGTTCACCAGAAAATCTCTAATCTCGTTATGCCTTTTTATACGAGCAGGTTTAGTATGTATACATATGCCCAAAACGTGTCCCAAAGTCTCCGCCTGCATCGAGCATCTCCTGCATATCACCTCCGCATTGGGCTTAGTTTTGCTGAGGACGATCCTAGTCCCGAACGTATTCGTCCTAAGTCTTATCGCGTCAATAAAACGCGAGCCTTTTAGTAACGTAGGATCTCTTAGCCACTACTTTCGACTTTGTCCCCTCGATAATCTTTTACACCTTGACCTTGCAGATAAAGATCTTCCCAACTAGTTGCTTCTCGGTTTTTAAGTAGTATTTTCGCCTTATCTACATTTTTTATCGTTTCAGGTTTTACTATCCTTAGTTCCTCAAAATATTTATTTAGTGCATGCTTTAATTTTTCACTCTGGACCAAACCATGCATAGCCGGGTCCATTGATTGTTCCATTCTTATGTTATTTTTTATTGCGGCCAAGGGGAGCAAGTTATGGAATAAAAAAATACTTTGTTATAGTGTTTTGGAAAGCTCTCAATGTCAGCTACAAGAATACTAAAAAATGGGGGTTTCCATTTAAGATTTTAAAGTTGACCTTCACATGACCTTCAAATGATTTTCCAAGGTCAAATCATTGTCATCATCTTATGGCCCCCTTGAAACCACACAACTTTTGTTTGAAACTTTTTTATGTCAGATTATTGTAAGTGTCTTAAAAATCGTGGCGACCGTTGGGAGTGGTGCCCTTGGACACAGTATAATTGGACACGGTGCAAATGGACACGTTACAAATGGACACGAGATTTTGCACACGGTTCAATTGGACACAGGGCATTTGGACACAGTAATTTTGGATACAGTAGCTTTTGGACACATAAGAAAATACGCATCGTTTACTTGGACACCGCTCAATTGGACACTGTTCATTTGGACACCGTTCGTTTGGACACAGAAAGATGCGCACCGTTCATTTGGACACTGTTCGTTTGGACACCGTTCGTTTGGTCACCAAAATTTGATTTAAATTATACGACGTAATCCACACCAAATTTTTGTTTTAAATAAGAAATAGGTTTGGGTTAGGTTATATCTTCCGGAAGTGGAGCCCCCCCCCGCAGGGGGGGCGGAACCCACTGTATCCATGCATGACATCCAAATATGCGAAAGGCTAAACAAAGTGCTAAAAGCAATGTAAAATTAATGACATCAGTATCAGAGATATATAAGTATGAATATATTTTATTTTGACAGATATTATAACCTTCAAATGTATCTCCTTTTCACGATTTCATATTTTACATAGATTTACCAGTATAAAGTGTTATAAGAATACTGATTATATTTTCCCAAAATGATTTTTATTTCTCTCCATCTGTTACATATTCAAACAAACAGTGCGCATGTTTCTGTGTACAAATGAACGGTGGGCAAATGAACGGTGTCCAAACGAACGGTGGGCAAATGAACGGTGTCCAAACGAACAGTGGGCAAATGAACGGTGTCCAAACGAACGGTGGGCAAATGAACGGTGTCCAAACGAACGGTAGGCAAATAACGGTGTCCAAACGAACGGTGGGCAAATGAACGGTGTCCAAACGAACGGTAGGCAAATAACGGTGTCCAAACGAACGGTGTCCAAATGAACGGTGCGCATCTTTCTGTGTCCAAACGAACGGAGTCCAAATGAACAGTGTCCAATTGAGCGGTGTCCAAGTAAACGATGCGTATTTTCTTATGTGTCCAAAAGCTACTGTATCCAAAATTACTGTGTCAAAATGCACTGTGTCCAATTGAACCGTGTGCACAATCTCGTGTCCATTTGTAACGTGTCCATTTGCACCGTGTCCAATTGTACTGTGTCCAAGTGAAGGCCACTCGCGACCGTTACCGCGAGGACCACCCTATATATGTTTGTATTAGTTATATTTTTTGGTAAGGTTTTAAACATAACTTTTTAACGTTTTTAATTATTCTAACCATTGAGGGAACTTCATTCTCTTTTATCAAATTACTCCAGGGATGGATTTTAGCACCTAAGTACACGAAGGCTTTGTCAGGTTCAATATTTGTAATCGTTTCGTTCTTAATTTTAATTACTGGATCTTTTATGTACCATGTTTTGTTTTTTTTTGTACAATTTGGAATGCAGCGCATTTGGAGACGGATAAGGACATACCAATGTTTACTAGATATTCATGAATCATTTTAACCTGATTTCTCGCTTCTACATTATCCTTAGCTATTAGCACTATATCGTCAGCAAACGCTAAAATAGACACAGATTCG
Source organism: Polyergus mexicanus (assembly GCF_030449975.1). Taxonomy (NCBI): domain Eukaryota; kingdom Metazoa; phylum Arthropoda; class Insecta; order Hymenoptera; family Formicidae; genus Polyergus; species Polyergus mexicanus. The sequence goes on from NW_027223588.1 coordinate 9,060, forward strand.
CTTTCGACTCGTACGCCTGTTGTTTCTTTATCTATATGTTTAATGATCGGCTCTATTGCTAAATTAAATAATAAGGGGGACAGCGGATCACCTTGTTTCACTCCCCTTCGCAACTCTATTTCTATGTTTTCATTATTTGCCGCTTTAATCGAAGTTCTGCAATTCTGATACATTTTTCTTATTAAGTTTATAACATATTTATGCACTCCTTTTGTTTTTAAGCCTAAATCAATCATGAAGTGCGGAATCATATCGAAAGCTTTGCTAATATCTAATACTACTACCGTTCCTCCACTTGTGCTCTTCATCTCATTAATTGCTTCTCTTAAAAGAAGAGTATTAAATCTACATCCATCCTCGTTTGAGAAGCCCTTCTGCCGATTTGACTGTATTATAAATTTTCGAAGCTTGCTATCCACCACTGCCGAAAAGATGCGACTGAGCAGCGACCCGATGGTAATGGGCCTCCAATTTTTTATTTCGCTAAGATCTTTATCGGGTTTCGGAATTAGAGTGGTTCTGTTTCTTTTCCATGGCGTTGGAAAGTATCCTTCTAACAATAGGATGTTAAACAAGATTGCTAGCAATTCAACCGTGCCTGTATGCATCAGGTGACATTTTTTAACGCCATACATTTCTGCTGCTGATTTATTTTTGACTTTTGTTATCCGGTCCTTTATTTCTTGCAGCGCAATCGGTTGAAACACTTCTCCTATATCCAACTGCGGAATATGGTCCATTGGTATTGATAGATCTACTTCGTTTTGTCCTATCTGTCTCCAAAGATCAGCGTACAGTTCTTTCACTCTCTCGGCAGGAGGGGGTTCTCGACGAGCATGCATAAAAGAAAAATCACTCTTAATTGTATATTCAGCAAGCTTTTTAGGACATTTATGGAATAGTTCCTGGCATCTAGCATAACCGAATTTTTTTCGTTGGTTATAATTTTTAATTCACCTTTTATTATTATTGTTATTATTCCTTTTATTGTTATCGTTATATTTATTATCATTTTTATCTTTTTCATTGCTGTTATCATTATATTTATTATTTTTATGTTTAGAACCAGTTTTTTCTTTTCTATTTTTATTTTTACTATTTGCATGTAATAGCATAGGAACTATTTCTTTTTCAATAAATTCGTCTATTAATGAAAACAGACGGCTAGGTTCTTCTTTATGTTTTACCCATAATGTTTTTAAGGGGACTTCTAGACTTGCCAGCTTGCTATCTGAGGATATTGTAATTGACTCCATAAATTCACTCATAGTCTTTCTCCAAGTCTCATCAGACCTTAGGGTCTGATCGCTTTCAGACGTTGAGGGTTCTGGCGTCTTTTCAAGTGCTCTACTTTCTACAACGTTAGTAATGTCGCCACACGCACTTGTCTCCGGCAACAGATCATGCAATGATTCTATATTACGGGACTCTCTATCGTGCAAGAATCTTCTCTTGTCGCTAATCTGTTTCAATGTTTTGTCCGGAAAGTAATGCTGTAGCTCTTTATTAGGAAAACGTGCATCCTTGTATCTTTCATTTAATCTTCGCAACATATTTGTTTCGTCTATCATCCATACGCGTCTTCCCGGTGTGCTATGTAGTCTTTCCGCTTCCTCTTTCCGCTTGTAGTTACGTGTATTTGGATGCGCGTGTCTTTCGTGTTGTGAAAGTCATATTTGTGTCAAAAGATAGCACACACTCGGAGCACTTGAAGGGTCTTTCTATTATTTGCTGAGGGCCTTTACACTTAGGTCGGTGACCATTCCTGTTTTTCAAACCTGGAAAAGTTTTTGAGCACGCATTACATTTTAGCAATATGTCCACATCATTATGCTGTTCTTTGTAGTGATATATCAGATCTTTTAAATTTAGGAATCCTTGTAAAATATTTTTAATGCGGCAAATATCACAATGCGTAACATTCGTTTTTAACGGTACATTTATAGTAATCAGTTTATCATTATCCTTATCAATATTGCAAGCCAAGTTGTCATCGGTGATTCCGTAATCCACAGAGGGTAAACCCGCCACAGGCAACCCGGAATCGGGGTTGTCTGTGTCCGAAGCATTTTTGCGCGTTTTAACCGTAGCAAATATTTAATTTTAAATCAAGCATAAGAATCCTAGATAGTAAGAAGACTCGTTAGCCAGGGAGAAAGCTTGGTCGTCATAATAAACACAAACGGGACCACCCGCATATTCAGTACTTTAAAAAGTACTTGCTTATCTCGGATCTTTCCAGAAAGAATCTGGTACCTGAAAACAGGCATAGTGAGCATTAGCTGTTTGTTTCGTCCTCAACTTTCGGGTCTGCCCCGTAAGTTCGCCTCACACCACTTAGCCGTTGCGATAACGCAACGTTTCCGGGAGAACCACGAGGAGGTGGGCGTGTGACTTGAGCATATAAGGCGAAAATTCAAACGCCTCTCACGTCCCAACTATGACTCTCAGACATCGGGATCAGCTCAGAACATCGTTTATGCTTATAAACATAAAGTCAATAAAGAGCGTCACCCGAACGTCCTTAAGAGAGTCACAGTTATTCCCGCCGTTTACCCGCGCTTGCTTGAATTTTTTCACGTTGACATTCAGAGCACTGGGCAGAAATCACATTGCGTTAACACCCGCGAGGGTCATCGCAATGCTTTGTTTTAATTAGACAGTCGGATTCCCCTAATCCGTGCCAGTTCTGAGCTGAGCGTTGAATGGTGGCCGAAGAGGACGACCACGACGGCTCGCGCCGCCACGGAAGCCTCGCAGCAAGGAAGATCCGCGAGAGGCCAAGGCACGGGACCGAGCTCGGATCTCGGGACCGGCGCGAGAACGCCGACCGTTCACCTCGCCCAGGCCCGGCACGTCAGCCAGACCCGCTTCCCGACCAAGCCCGACACGCCCCGCTCCTCAGAGCCAATCCTTAATCCGAAGTTACGGATCGAATTTGCCGACTTCCCTTACCTACATTATTCTATCGACTAGAGGCTCTTTACCTTGGAGACCTGCTGCGGATATGGGTACGAACCGGCGCGACACCTCCACGTGGCCCTCCTGGATTTTCAAGGTCCAAGGGGAAGATCCGGACTCCGCCGCAACTGCGGTGCTCTTCGCGTTCCAAACCCTATCTCCCTGCTAGAGGTTTCCAGGGAACTCGAACGCTTATACAGAAAAGAAAACTCTTCCCGGATCTCCCGACGGCGTCTCCAGGTCATTTTGGGTTACCCCGACGAACACTCTTACGAGGGCCCGAATTGTATGCGGTTCCGCTGCCGGGTTCCGGAATAGGAACCGGATTCCCTTTCGCCCGACGGGCGTGTGTCTTTATATACATCATCATCATCAAAACGTCGCTCGCCAGCGGCAACGGAACGCGCGTAAAGCGACGTTCGTGCGCGACTCGCTCGATTCTGCTGTTTTGTTGCTGTGTTTCTTCGACACTCGAGTAAA
>NW_027223589.1:0-16292 GCF_030449975.1 Polyergus mexicanus
AAGCAGTGGTATCAACGCAGAGTACTACGACGAGTGTCGAGTTTGAAAACTCTCAACTGCGGATCGTCGATCATCGATGTCGACCATTGATCTCGCACTAACGATCGTCTCTCAAGAGTTTCTCAGGCCTATAAAAACAGACGTGTTCGCGCGGTTCTCGACGGACCCTCTCGGCCGGTCTATTCACGGCATTCCAGATTTAAAGATCCGAAGAGACTTAAGCTTTTATATCTCGTACTATGAAACTTATATTTTTACTGAAATTAATCATTATCGCAATATCCTTTAATTATCCTGCCATAGCAATCGACGATATAATCGATCGGTCATTGAAAATTCCATTTAAAGCTCTTTTTCGTTAGAAAATAAATATATTTATAGATAAGTAAAACTGGATTTTTATTAAAAGAATTATCAAAAATTGTTCGACTGTTACTAAGTATTTTTAAAAAATTACAAGATAATCTTCATTCTTTAAATCTTTTCGAATCTGTTGTTGTAATCATTGAAATTCTTTTTTTTTTTTTTACATGCAATCAAGTGACTATTCGATTGATTTTATAATTATAAAGTTTTATATTATATTCATTTTATTTCATGTATAAAATAATTTTTTATTCTGCAACAACTACAGCGATGAAGTGAAATAAAGACGAATAAGATCTCTATGATTACGTAAAAAGATTTTAGAAATTTATCAATTTCAAAAATGCAAATTGGAGTTTTATTTCACTATAATATTGTTGCAAAAAAGCCGTGGAAGAGGACGCCGGCCTATTAATATCGGAATATATTTTAAATCGATCGAAATAAATGTGCGAACGATACATCATTGCGCGTGCGCGGACGCGTGTAGTTGCGTGGGTGCGGCAAGGGGCCCAAATAGACAACGGAAGGAAGAAAGGCGGCGGCCGGCGCGTGCGCGCTTTGATGCTAAGCGTCGCGACGCCTTCTTGAATGAAACACCGACAGTCAGTCGCATCGAGGCATCCACCCTCGGCATCGCTATCACCCGAGGGGTATCAGTCAAAGAGGACTTGTCGTTCGGGTCGCGATCTCTTCAGGATCAGGGGACTCGCATGGTCTTTGAAAACGGGAAAAGTGCGACAGTGATTTAATCTTTTTTCTCTTTTTTAGAATTTTTGAAAAAAATCGATCTTAAAAGTAAAAATTCTGATTTATATTTAAATTTAATTCTAAATGAGTAGATTTTAATTTAGATTGTGGAATTTTTCACATACTGTCAAGAAAAAAGGATTCGATCACTGTCGCGCCGAAGCGTTTGATCGAGATTTTATAACATCTCGATCAATTTAAATTTTGAAATTTTACCGTAGATATTTCTCTTAGGCAAAACCTTTATACAATACATCCGCTGTCATTTTTCTCTATTTCGAAGCCGGTGTAGTTTCCCGATCTTATCTCGCATCCCATCATTACATTTATTACTGACTTGTCCGAACTTTCATTCTTTCTTCTCGCCATTTCACCGACCTTGCGATACGGAAGCGGAAACGCTTCGATTTCACTGCGCCCTTTTCACTTCCGGCCGAACATTAAGATCGTTTATGTCGCATGCGCACTGACGGTATTATGAATTTGAAGAAGAAGAAAGATCAAAAGTCGTAAAGAGAATTTAAAGACGAAGAGGAATTGAGAAATATACGACGAGAATAAACATTACGGAAGAAAGAGAAGAAGATAAAAAAAAAAAAAAAACGTTAGGATGAGAGCTAATCGAAAGGAGAATATTTCTTTTCTCGATCTAAAAATTTTATGACCATGAATCTGTTATAAAATTTGCGTGTCTCTAAGATTGCATATCTTTAAACATAATCGTAATACATATAAAGATCAAAATATCAGGAACGGATAATTATTAGATTTTAATGATTAGTTGTTAATTTAATTTTAACGATTAGTTTCTAATTTAAATTCAAAAAGAAGTATAAATAGATTTATAACTTTGTACAAATCTTTTGGTGGAAAAGCAACGGATCTTTCTTTCTAAAGTAATATCCTAAGTTGCATTTTTCTCTTATTATATATGGTATGTATGGTTTTCAAGAACATGGAATTTGATATCTGTTAAGAAGAATATTGGATACTGATGGCTATATTTCAACATTGCTATTATATCAAAAGTGTATCGCGAACTATGTTACAAAATTGCAGGCAGAATAGTTACCGTTGCAAGACCTTAAACATCTTGTACGAAGTTGGAGAGTACACGTAAGTAATATTTATATATATTACGTTTTATATATTATTCGAGAGAGAGAGAGAGAGAGAGAGAGAGAGGTAATTGGCTGGATATTTATAAAATTAATAAGAAAGCATTTCTATCTCTCTCTCTCTCTCTCTTTCTTGTAGAAATTATATTTGATATGAATTTAAAATAAATTTTATTTCGATTGTTATATCAATATTAGCATTTTGTATTGTAAATAATAATGCCGTACATATTAATGATTTCATGCAACTGCTTTTTATAGCTTCTCTCTCTCTCTCTCTAACTTTTATACTATATTAGGTGTACAACTTTGCTTCCGCCGTTTTTTTTCCGAAATTCGAGGCTTTATTGTAAAAAACTGGTTATACATTTATGATTCAAAGTATTGTCCACTCCCAATGATCGTGCCAATTCTTTTTGACTTTGACTCGAGTCTTCATTAAGTAATGCCTCCAATTCTGCATCTTCGAAAACCTTCTCTCTTCCATCGCTATGCCGGTCTTCGACGTGAAAATCACCGTTCTTGAAGCGTCGAAACCACTCACGACACGTTCTTTCACTAATAGCGGCTTCACCGTAAGTATTTGAGATCATTCGATGAGCCTCAGCCGCAGATTTCTTCATATTGAAGCAGAAAGTTAAAACCTCCCGCAAATGACGAGAATTTGGCTCGTAAACTGACACTTTCAATCGAGAATAACTTTATGATGCAGGCACAAATCGACTAATGTTTCTATGGGGTTATGTTGACAGATGCCCAAGTTTATTGCACGACGTCTATGATCTATTTATTTCGACCACTACTTACCGCTAAAGCCATCTATAGGAAAACGGCGGAAGCAAAGTTGTACACCAAATATGTTTATAGTTATAGTTAAAATAATAATAATTGATTTATACTTTATGCTGAGATATATATAAATAAAAGTGGGAAAAATTAATTTTCGAATTAATGGATATTAAAATAAAATCGTGAAAATGAAAAATTGTAAAATTGTCCGGCAAATATTCTATTTTGTGGTATGATTTACTTGAGCTTATAACTGATCAATAATCTGAGGACATATATAAAAGCTATGACACACGAGAAAATACAAAGCAGTGTTTTTATCTGTAATACGATTTATGTATAAAAAGGATAGAATCAAATCGTGATTCTCTCATCAATAGGCAATTGTCATATTGTAATACGAATAGTGCCGTATATGTTAGTATATGTCAAACAATATGCTAAATATCTCTTCGAGCAATGACGGAATGATAGGGGCGTAAATCTCGTCACGGGGTTTAACGCGAGTTTGGGAAAGTGCCAAGAGAAAATATCTTCCATGTTAAATTTTATTCTCGTTGTATGCATTTGTACAGGACAACTAAATTTGTGTACCTTCGTAATCGGCAGATCGCGAAATATGGTGATATTTTAATAATATATTTAAGAATTTATGGTAAAAATATTTCTGCGACAATTTGTTCTTAAATATTAGTAATGACAGTAGTTTCAGCTCATTTTAATAAGACACGACAAATACGAGAAAACAAAAGCAGATGAAATTCAAGCAATTTCACGCGTATGATGTAATTTATGAAATAAAGATTAAAATCGTACAAAAGAATATTTAATTGTTATTAAATTATATTTATATTTAATTGTTACAGCTCGATAATATTATTTTGATATTGTCTTCACTAGAATCATTGCGCTATTAAACTAGCGAATTGCATTTTTATTGAAAACACGTTAAGAAATCGAGACAAATATAAATTGATTAACAATTTTACAGCTCAATTTTGTCTACTTTAAATTACTTGTAAAAGACGATGAAATAAGAATATAAAAATTTTGATTTATATCAAAAATTATATAATCAATTTAAATATATAATTATTCCTCATTATTTCAAAATTATACGCTAAACATCTTGACGGATAAGACGAAAATTAAATAATTCTTTCTTTAATCACATCTCGCGCTCGGATTATTTATTATATAATGCTGTGTATTATTTATCATAATGCTCAAGTTTCTGTAATGTATAGAGCCAGTTTCAGTCAACGCGCGTAACTGCAACAAAATTGCAATTGACTCGTGCTCGAGCTCGACGAAAGTACATCGCGCGTCCGGCATATTAAATGTTCATATGTATTCGCGTATAGGTAGATATGAGTATCCGTTACGTAAGGAGGATCTTAATATAGCGAAACACTCGCTGGATCTTAGCCAACATTTCGCACGCGAATATTCTAATAAATAATACGTCGCGCGGGTGGATTTTATCGTTATTCGATTTGAGATTGCGTCCGATTTCGCGCGCGATTATCCCGTATCAGTTCAATCTCCACGGATCCCATTCTCTCGGGGGAATGCGAACGATGGGATCTCGGATCTCGAAACTTTATTCCAGTCATTCGTATTCCAGCAAGAAAGAAGAAGACAAAAGGCGGATCTTTCCTCGTGAAATTATTCTCCGCATCTCCCTGTATCTTAAATTATATAATTTATGGATTTTCAAATTATTTATTCTATTGAGAGTTGAGAATTAATAAATTTAATTCGCAAGATTTATACAAGAGATGAGAATTAATTTCTTCTCGAGAATTATGGAGTATAAAAACTATATATACAGGATGTCCCATTTTAAAGGACCCACTCAAATATCTCAGAAACACTGCGTTAAATCGAAAAATGTTTCAAACAAAAGTTGTGTGGCTTCAAGGGGGCCATAAGATGGTGACAATGATTTGACATTGGAGAATTATTTGAAGGTCATGTGAAGGTCAACTTTAAAATCTTAAATGGAAACCCTCATTTTTTATTTAATATTCTTGTAGCTTGCCTCGAGAGCTTTCCAAAATACTATAATAAATTATTTTTTTATTAAGTACTTTTTGAGTTATTTTATATTTTAATCTGACATATTTTGATATAAAAAGTAAAATATTTCGGAAACATTCAGTTTTCGATAATTTTACCGTAATACTTCTATGTACAGAATAAGACAAATTAATTAGTGCCAAATACTTCTATGTACAGAATAAGACAAATTAATTAGTGCCAAAAAAAACAAATAATTGTTTAAAAAAATATATTGTAAATAATTTTCTTAAAAACAATTTTTTTTTTTATACTAATTGATTTGTCTCATTATTCTGTACATAGAAGTATTACGGTAAGATTATCAAAAACTAACTATTTTATGAGATATTTAATTTTTTATATCAAAAGATGTCAGATTAAAATATAAAATAACTCAGAAAGTACTTAATAAAAAAATACTTTATTATAGTGTTTTGAAAAGCTCTCGAGGCAAGCTACAAGAATACTAAATAAAAAATGAGGGTTTCTATTTAATATTTTAAAGTTGACCTTCACATGACCTTCAAATGATTTTCCAAGGTCAAATAATTGTCACCGTCTTATGGCCCCCTTGAAGCCACACAACTTTTGTTTGAAACATTTTTCGATTTAACGCAGTTTTTCTGAGATATTTGAGTGGGTCCTTTAAAATGGGACACACATATATATATATAACACATATTCCTTAGCATGTGAGATATAAATTAGTCACAAACGCACTTTCTTCCATATACTTTTCCAGAATTAGCTTGGACAGAGAGAAATCTCATTGTCGGTTTATTAAACAAGGAGCGATGCACAAATCTCATATAATTCTTATAACTAATACTTTGCCAATTAATTTTGCTCAATTGAGTTTATTGTGTCACCGGATAATATATGAATAAATAAAGTGCATTTTTCAATATAACATCATTATTATTATTATTATTATTATCACAAAAGATATTGTCGGAATATGAAGCGTTTCTCCGAAAATAAAGATAAACGAAGGGCAATATATCGATGTTCCCGCAATGCAATCCGTCACACTCGCGTCGTTTACTAAACAAACAGACTGACGGATGCCTCTTCCATGTATATTTTCGACCTGGCTTATGTACCAAGATCTCATGTCGACATGATTGAGTCGCCGAGATTATGCCAAGCATCACCGCCGATTAGTATACGCACAAAATAGCCGAGATGCAACAGGTACATGATTATTCGAGAGACATCGAGAGACGTTTATGTCGTTCGCACACAGATCCGATAAGTATTCTATTTACAAGGATCATTCTTAAATTAACATAAAAAAAATATAAAATAAAATCATTATAAAATTCAACTTTTCAAAATTTGTGATATTAAAATTGAATCAAGCTAGCAAAAAAATTATACGTATAATGTCAATATTTCTTTCGTTTGTGATGAGAGAGTTTTCTGATTTAAAATCCATAGTATATAACTTTTTCTCCAACTTAGACAAGATGTAATAAAAATTCAAGACTTTTCAGATCCGTTGATGAAATAGGGAGTGTTTCGGGGAAGAAAACGGATAATGAGACGAAACGGAAAGACGCAAGAAAATCGAATAAACTCGGGAAAGTTCACCGCGGTCACGAGAGCTAACGTGTAAGTATCAGCACAATGAAACGTGTTGGTCGAGGGTGTGTCTTTTTCCGCTTTGCTGCCGTTGAGATGAAATTCGCCAGTAAAGGGGAACAGGCCGATCCTCCCGCATGAATAAATAATCTTCGATGACGGCACGAAAGGGATTTCATCTGCCTCAAATTGTCACGGTAAGTCGATCCAGTCCGATAGAAATCCACGGAAATAGCCGTGACCGTCTTAATTTTTCTTTTGACGTTTTTATATTTTCAAATTTTTTTTTTCTTTCATTATAATTACATTACAATGATTTTATTTGCAATTATATATATTTTTATATATAATATACTGGGTGGCCCATTTTAATCCATCCAGTCGAATATCTCAAAAACCAAGCCCGGAAGAGAAAAATGTTTCAAACAAAAGTTGTGTGGCTTCAAGGGGGCCATAAGATGGTGACAATGATTTGACCTTGGAAAATCATTTGAAGGTCATGTAAAGGTCAACTTTAAAATCTTAAATAGAAACCCCCATTTTTTATTTAGTATTCTTGTAGCTGACATAGAGAGCTTTCCAAAACACTATAATAAAGTATTTTTTTGAGTACTTTTTTTGAGTTATTTTATATTTTAATCTGACATCTTTTGATATAAAAAATTAAATATCTCATAAAATATTCAGTTTTCGATAATCTTACCGTAATACTTTTATGTACAGAATAATAAGACAAATCAATTAGTGCAAAAAAAAAACAAATAATTGTTTAAAAAAATACATCGTAAATAATTTTTTTAAAAACTATTATTTTTTTATACTAATTGATTTGTATCATTATTCTGTACATAAAAGTATTACGGTAAGATTATCAAAAACTAACTATTTTATGAGACATTTAATTTTTTATATCAAAAGATGTCAGATTAAAATATAAAATAACTCAAAAAAAGTACTCAATAAAAAAATACTTTATTATAGTGTTTTGGAAAGCTCTCGAGGCAAGCTACAAGAATACTAAATAAAAAATGGGGGTTTCCATTTAAGATTTTAAAGTTGACCTTCACATGACCTTCAAATGATTCTCCAAGGTCAAATCATTGTCACCGTCTTATGGCCCCCTTGAAGCCACACAACTTTTGTTTGAAACATTTTTCTCTTCCGGGCTTGGTTTTTGAGATATTCGACTGGACGAATTAAAATGGGCCACCTAGTATATTATTATATTATATGTAAAATACAATTATATTATTATTACATATATTTTTGCTCCTCTATATCTGCGTTTGTCTTTCTCATTTATCATGTTATAAAACTTTTATCTTTCTTGGTAAAAGGGATTTTAAAGCGTGCAATTATTATTATTATTATTGTGGCTATCAAATTCGTTGCCTCGCAGCCGTACGTAGTATTGATATCCGTCGTAAATAACGTGTCAGTTAATTAATGAATATTAGAGCGCGAACACCGGCCACGCCGCGGTCACCGATTCTCGACGCGTGTCGCATCTGTCGTCGAAGATGTCAGTTTTACCGAATGATACACTCCCGAGTCGTTTGGTTGAAAGTCAATGACCGACTAGCGAAACGACGGGCGGTACCGAAAATAAAGGTAAACGAAGGGCAAACGCCTTCCCCGTCCGCTTTGGGAAATTTATGTCGGTCAATCTATCCTGCTCGTGTGCGATTTATTCTAAAAAGAATTACGTCCACCGAGGATTATAGCCTATACATAATCGAGAAGCGGAAGTGTAAAGCGATTAAAATATTCTTTTTATATAATGTAGGATTAATCTGGGAGAATTAAAATGTTATTACCACATGTTGTATAAATGTCTGTCATATACTTAAATCAATATAATGATCATTGTTTTAGACAAATGCAATGGGGGATCACATTAAAAATAATTCACAAATTGATTTATTTCTAATAAATATACCGGAATAATTTAATAAAATGTAATAATTATTTATTACAATAATAATAATAAATAATATAATAATAATTATAATAATAAAAATTATTTTTAAGCTAAAAATTTTTATTTAAATACTCAATAACATTGTATTAATATTGTGAGAGACAAAATTTTTCATGACAATAGATAACTTAGAAAAGATCGCATCTCTTTTCATCTTATAGTTTTTTCTCCACTTATAGAGAAAAATTTCTCAAATCCAAAGTTAATCACACTACCGTTCTCTGAACAAAAATTTTTTTTATTTTTAAGGGAACGTACCCGCTTGTGAACGAAATAAAAAGATAAAGAAGCAATATGCTATTTTCTAATTTACACACTTTTTTTCTATTTTTATATAATCGTTATACAATTGATTATACATGTAAAAAAAATTTAACCCGATATCTCAAAAATTGTGGAAGTTGAAGGTTGTACAATATATTGCGCACATACACACATACACACATACATACATACATATATACATACAGACATTTTTTAGGAATATGATTTTTCGACATTTTGGAACATTCTAAACACATTAGCATAGAAAATTGGAAAAAAAAATTTTCTCACAAAAATTAAGCTTCCTCTATGAGGAAGCAAAAAAGCGCGATAATAAATTACATATAAAAATAATGTATTTTGTGTTAAAACTCTCTCTCTCTCTTTTTCCGATATATAAATGTTAAAAATATGGGTTACGTTTAATCAAAATTATTATAAAATTCTATAAATTTTATTTAACAGACGGGTGCGAGCCAAGAAACGATTCTTATTTATTAGTTTATTTAACGAAAAAGGAGAAACGAATTTTAATAATGTAAGAAAAAGCATCAACCTAAAAAAAGTTATAATAAATCCGCCGAAAAATTAATACGTCCCTTAAAAGCAGTAAGTTGCGTTTATGCGTTAAGTTATGCGACTTTTACGAGGTTTCCATAAATCTTTACGCGAATGTCATCAACTTATTTTTTTATAGTAATATAGAAAGAGAGGATGCGAGTGATCTAAAATGATTGGAAAATGCGAATATAAATATATTTTCTATCTTTTTAACTTCGTTTATATTATTTTACAGGGTTGGGAAGTAACGCGTTACTTGTAACGCCGTTACCGTTACAGTTACTTTTTTTCGGTAACTGTAACGGTAATGGCGTTACAAATTTTATTTGTAACGGAAAAAGTAACTTTGTTACATTTTTCGGTAACGAATAACAAATTTAACAGTTACTTTTATCGTTACTTTTTTCAAATTTTTTGATTTATTTAAGATATTATTCTTGCTATTGTGCGTGATAAAATTTTTATCTTAACCGTAAAGCCGTAAGCAAATCGACCAATTAGCATTCTTATTATGTTGTAATCTCATTTACTACCAGTTCTAAGTACCTTGCAACGAAAATTAGAAAATCTCAATAAATCTGATCTTATAGATTGCCATTCATTAGTTGAAGCTATTCAGCAAGGTTTAAATAAAAGGTAACTTATTAATTTGATTAATACATATGTTATTTAATTTTAAATAAGGATTTAATTGAAAAATATTATTTTATTTTAAACTATTGATTCAAAAGTATTAATTTCAATAAAACAAACAATGTCGCTTAATTTACTATATTTGATTTTAAATTTCTTACAATATTTGAAACAAAAGAATTAATAATGGCAGCATGTTTACATCCAAAATTTAAGTTAAACTGGTTAACCGGAGAAAAAAGAAAACGTGCTGAAAATTACTTGGAGGATTTATTGGGAATCCGATCAACTGAAAATTCTTCAAAAGCTGGAAAATCTGACGATCACGATGATTTTTTCATTTTTGAGCAAAAAACGGTGCAAAATGAATCTGAACAAGAAGAATTGCAACGGTTTTTAAAATCAAATAGTTGTAATATAGAAATGTTAAACGACTATCCAAAACTTAAAAAACTTTTTATTAAATATAATACAGCTCTACCAAGCAGTGCATCTGTAGAAAGAATGTTTAGCATCGGTGGCTCTGTATTAACACGACAAAGAGGGCATTTAAATGATGATACTATGGAGCAACAAATTTTATTAAAAATTAATAAAGAATTTCGATAATATTTAATCATTTATTTTGTAATAAACCTTGAATGAAATCTAGCTTATAATTTTTTAAAAGTTTTTCTTATGCAAAATAATTTATTAGTTTGTATTGTAAAAAAGTAACGAAAATTGTAACGACTCGTTACTTTTTAGTAACTGTAACGGTAACGAGTTACTTTTTAAAATTGGTAACGAGTAACGGTAACGAGTTACTTTTTAGAAAAAATAACGGTAACGGTAACGAGTTACTTTTATAAAGTAACTTTCCCAACCCTGCCTAATACTTATAACGTTATTGAAAAAATTAATTTTTAAAATAATTATCTAAAATCAGTGATTGATGAAATATAATTCATATTCACAATCGTTTCTAAATTCACAATATTCGCGATTTATATTCGCGAAAGCTAATGTTCTCAGATAGAATACGCAGAAGAAAGCAAGACACATTTTTATTCAATTTTATTTCTATATTTATGAAATGATGAGATCTCATTCTTTTCAGGATCGAAAAAGATTGGAGAATTTCAGTTTGCTTTTACAGCCACTGTTTTCAACAAACAGTGACTGCAATCCTCTTTCTGCGTCTATTCTCGTCTAACAAGAGCTCGAGAAGCTAGATGGAGAATCCATCTCGCGTTGCTAAACTAAATTCTACACGCGATATGTTATATCTAGACCAGACAACTAAAGCGTGTCGTAGATTTAATTATGTAGCATTCGAATCTTAAGGGGTGAACAAAAAAAAACGAATAATTTGCAGAGAGAGAGATAATATTTTTCTACAGTTTTTAGTAAATAACTTTTAAACGAATAAATGAATCTAAATCAAGTTTTACACAAAATATTTTCTAATGTGGAAAATTTTTATTTCGTTCGCAATGTTTCTTCTTTGTCAAATTTATCAATAAATGCTACAATATGCAATTTTTTAATGAAACGCATTATCGAGAATACGAAAAAAAAAGAACGAAAAAAATTTTTTTTTTTTTTTTTTTTTTCTTAATAAGAATCAATACTAACTTTAAACTTAAATAATTTCCAGATTATTAAGAGAATTGTACTCAGATTTTGCACAGATATTCAAATGAAATAGTAGAGCAGTTTACGAAATTTTCATGCTGTTCTCAATGTTTTGACATATGACACATACATTCTTAAACAAAAGTTACAGCGCATAATTTAAGATTTAACTGATCTAAAATAAAAAATTTATATAGTATAATTTTATAATATAATAATATATTATATAATCATACGTAGCATAAAAAATGTGTGTATATTATTGAAACTAATTTATTCGATTAAGTAAAAAAAAAAAAGAAAATTATAAAATAACTCTTCTTTAAATATTTGATAAAGTGAATTCTCTTCTTACGTGATCTACAAGGATCACGATAGAACTACATTTAATTTTCTTTTTCTATTCAAAGAGACATTGTTACGTTCAATTATAAGCCAAATGAGACAAATTACTTTCATATACAAGTAAGATACACCAGATTATTAATAGCTTGATTATTCGAAATATGTAGTCGTACAAAATAAAAATAAAAATTTTCTAGCTACATATACACTTTATAAGCTTCCCAAACTATAATAACGTATCTTCGACAAAATATCGCGCCTGAAAATACAACTCCTTATCTTTCTCGATTTTCAGTTTGTGAAATGTTTCAGTCACTTTCAGATCGAGATCTTATAACGAAGCGCGACGCACGTTCCTTAATGTCGCGTCGTCTCGTCCCGGTTCCAATAGAGGATCCCGAGAAAAATAGCCAACAGTACGGACAGGAAAATGCGATGAAACATCAGATCTCACTTGCTACCGGGTCAACTTACTTTACTATAGTGTTGCTTAAGATTATTTCCGTCATCATTTCTCGCGCCTGCCGCCCCCGCCTTCTGCCAACACTTATATACGCGTGCCAACGTTTCTCGCAAATATCGCTCGGATCGTGAACTTTTTAGTCGTGTCGGCAAACACGCACATACAGGCAGAATGAAACAGATACTGCTTTCACTAGAGTTCAGTTTTCGCCGCTACAGACGCATGTGAAAAAAAATTTCCATCTTCGAAGGGATCGTAACAATTAACGTGAAACATATTTTTCAAATAAGCTGGATTCTATCGGTTTTGATTTTTATGCGAAACACAGAACCAAAATAGTCGATTTATCTCAATAAAATATTCAATCGTTAAAGAAAGAGACAGAGTATATATATATATATATATTAGGTGTACAACTTTGCTTCCGCCGTTTTCCTATAGATGGCTTTAGCGGTAAGTAGTGGTCGAAATAAATAGATCATAGACGTCGTGCGATAAACTTGGGCATCTGTCAACATAACCCCATAGAAACATTAGTCGATTTGTGTCTGCATCATAAAGTTATTCTCGATTGAAAGTGTCAGTTTACGAGCCAAATTCTCGTCATTTGCGGGAGGTTTTAACTTTCTGCTTCAATATGAAGAAATCTGCGGCTGAGGCTCATCGAATGATCTCAAATACTTACTGGTGAAGCCGCTATTAGTGAAAGAACGTGTCGTGAGTGGTTTCGACGCTTCAAGAACGGTGATTTTCACGTCGAAGACCGGCATAGCGGTGGAAGAGAGAAGGTTCTCGAAGATGCAGAATTGGAGGCATTACTTAATGAAGACTCGAGTCAAAGTCAAAAAGAATTGGCACGATCATTGGGAGTGGACAATACTTTGAATCATAAATGTATAACCAGTTTTTTACAATAAAGCCTCGAATTTCGGAAAAAAAACGGCGGAAGCAAAGTTGTACACCTAATATAGTATAAAAGTTAGAGAGAGAGAGAGAGAAGCTATAAAAAGCAGTTGCATGAAATCATTAATATGTACGGCATTATTATTTACAATACAAAATGCTAATATTGATATAACAATCGAAATAAAATTTATTTTAAATTCATATCAAATATAATTTCTACAAGAAAGAGAGAGAGAGAGAGAGATAGAAATGCTTTCTTATTAATTTTATAAATATCCAGCCAATTACCTCTCTCTCTCTCTCTCTCTCTCTCTCTCGAATAATATATAAAACGTAATATATATAAATATTACTTACGTGTACTCTCCAACTTCGTACAAGATGTTTAAGGTCTTGCAACGGTAACTATTCTGCCTGCAATTTTGTAACATAGTTCGCGATACACTTTTGATATAATAGCAATGTTGAAATATAGCCATCAGTATCCAATATTCTTCTTAACAGATATCAAATTCCATGTTCTTGAAAACCATACATACCATATATAATAAGAGAAAAATGCAACTTAGGATATTACTTTAGAAAGAAAGATCCGTTGCTTTTCCACCAAAAGATTTGTACAAAGTTATAAATCTATTTATACTTCTTTTTGAATTTAAATTAGAAACTAATCGTTAAAATTAAATTAACAACTAATCATTAAAATCTAATAATTATCCGTTCCTGATATTTTGATCTTTATATGTATTACGATTATGTTTAAAGATATGCAATCTTAGAGACACGCAAATTTTATAACAGATTCATGGTCATAAAATTTTTAGATCGAGAAAAGAAATATTCTCCTTTCGATTAGCTCTCATCCTAACGTTTTTTTTTTTTTTTTATCTTCTTCTCTTTCTTCCGTAATGTTTATTCTCGTCGTATATTTCTCAATTCCTCTTCGTCTTTAAATTCTCTTTACGACTTTTGATCTTTCTTCTTCTTCAAATTCATAATACCGTCAGTGCGCATGCGACATAAACGATCTTAATGTTCGGCCGGAAGTGAAAAGGGCGCAGTGAAATCGAAGCGTTTCCGCTTCCGTATCGCAAGGTCGGTGAAATGGCGAGAAGAAAGAATGAAAGTTCGGACAAGTCAGTAATAAATGTAATGATGGGATGCGAGATAAGATCGGGAAACTACACCGGCTTCGAAATAGAGAAAAATGACAGCGGATGTATTGTATAAAGGTTTTGCCTAAGAGAAATATCTACGGTAAAATTTCAAAATTTAAATTGATCGAGATGTTATAAAATCTCGATCAAACGCTTCGGCGCGACAGTGATCGAATCCTTTTTTCTTGACAGTATGTGAAAAATTCCACAATCTAAATTAAAATCTACTCATTTAGAATTAAATTTAAATATAAATCAGAATTTTTACTTTTAAGATCGATTTTTTTCAAAAATTCTAAAAAAGAGAAAAAAGATTAAATCACTGTCGCACTTTTCCCGTTTTCAAAGACCATGCGAGTCCCCTGATCCTGAAGAGATCGCGACCCGAACGACAAGTCCTCTTTGACTGATACCCCTCGGGTGATAGCGATGCCGAGGGTGGATGCCTCGATGCGACTGACTGTCGGTGTTTCATTCAAGAAGGCGTCGCGACGCTTAGCATCAAAGCGCGCACGCGCCGGCCGCCGCCTTTCTTCCTTCCGTTGTCTATTTGGGCCCCTTGCCGCACCCACGCAACTACACGCGTCCGCGCACGCGCAATGATGTATCGTTCGCACATTTATTTCGATCGATTTAAAATATATTCCGATATTAATAGGCCGGCGTCCTCTTCCACGGCTTTTTTGCAACAATATTATAGTGAAATAAAACTCCAATTTGCATTTTTGAAATTGATAAATTTCTAAAATCTTTTTACGTAATCATAGAGATCTTATTCGTCTTTATTTCACTTCATCGCTGTAGTTGTTGCAGAATAAAAAATTATTTTATACATGAAATAAAATGAATATAATATAAAACTTTATAATTATAAAATCAATCGAATAGTCACTTGATTGCATGTAAAAAAAAAAAAAAGAATTTCAATGATTACAACAACAGATTCGAAAAGATTTAAAGAATGAAGATTATCTTGTAATTTTTTAAAAATACTTAGTAACAGTCGAACAATTTTTGATAATTCTTTTAATAAAAATCCAGTTTTACTTATCTATAAATATATTTATTTTCTAACGAAAAAGAGCTTTAAATGGAATTTTCAATGACCGATCGATTATATCGTCGATTGCTATGGCAGGATAATTAAAGGATATTGCGATAATGATTAATTTCAGTAAAAATATAAGTTTCATAGTACGAGATATAAAAGCTTAAGTCTCTTCGGATCTTTAAATCTGGAATGCCGTGAATAGACCGGCCGAGAGGGTCCGTCGAGAACCGCGCGAACACGTCTGTTTTTATAGGCCTGAGAAACTCTTGAGAGACGATCGTTAGTGCGAGATCAATGGTCGACATCGATGATCGACGATCCGCAGTTGAGAGTTTTCAAACTCGACACTCGTCGTATCTTCAAAGCGAATCGCTCTCGTTGAGTGACGCGCCTTCGCGATACCCGCAACTTTGAATCTCTGTATACGCAATCCAGTCGGAGAAAGATCACCAGTTGACAATTATTCATGATCGTAGATACCGAGATAAAAATCAGATATCCATATTATGTGATCGCGGAGATCCGTGTACAGCTTTACTTTATTTTCAATATTTTCGAAAAACTTGTCTATGGAATTCATATTTTTAATAAATATTTCAGACATAAAGATGCTGCTTTTTTTATAGATACATTCGTAACGTTT